>NW_027456751.1:112500-355848 GCF_040206685.1 Ascaphus truei | reverse complement strand
AAGCCCCTCCCACCGTTTTTAAGCCCCTCCCATCGGTTTTAAGCCCCTCCCACTTTTCTATTAAGCCCTTCCCACTTTTCTATTAAGCCACACCCATTTTTAAGCCACTCCCACCGTTTTTAAGCCCCTCCCACCGTTTTTAAGCCCCTCCCATCGGTTTTAAGCCCCTCCCACTTTTCTATTAAGCCCCTCCCACTTTTCTATTAAGCCACACCCATTTTTAAGCCACTCCCACCGTTTTTAAGCCACTCCCACCGTTTTTAAGCCACTCCCATCGTTTTTTTAAGCCACTCCCACTTTTCTATTAAGCCCCTCCCACTTTCTATTAAGCCACACCCATTTTAAGCCCCTCCCACCGGTTTAAGCCACTCCCACCGTTTTTAAGCCCCTCCCACTTTTCTATTAAGCCCCTCCCACTTTTCTATTAAGCCACACCCATTTTTAAGCCCCTCCCACCGTTTTAAGCCACTCCCACCGTTTTTAAACCCCACCCACCTTTCAACCCTCACTTTCAACCCTAACCCTAACCCAACCCTCACTTTCAACCCTAACCCTAACCCTAATCCAACCCTCACTTTTAACCCTAACCCTAACTCCACCCACTTTTAAGCCCCTCCCACTTTTCTATTAAGCCCCTCCCACTTTTCTATTAAGCCACACCCATTTTTAAGCCCCTCCCACCGTTTTGAGCCCCTCCCACCGTTTTTAAGCCACTCCCACTTTTCTATTAAGCCCCTCCCACTTTTCCATTAAGCCACACCCATTTTTAAGCCCCTCCCACCGTTTTAAGCCCCTCCCACCGTTTTAAGCCCCTCCCACTTTTCTATTAAGCCCTTCCCACTTTTCTATTAAGCCACACCCATTTTTAAGCCACTCCCACCGTTTTTAAGCCCCTCCCACCGTTTTTAAGCCCCTCCCATCGGTTTTAAGCCCCTCCCACTTTTCTATTAAGCCCTTCCCACTTTTCTATTAAGCCACACCCATTTTTAAGCCACTCCACCGTTTTTAAGCCCCTCCCACCGTTTTTAAGCCCCTCCCATCGGTTTTAAGCCCCTCCCACTTTTCTATTAAGCCCCTCCCACTTTTCTATTAAGCCACACCCATTTTTAAGCCACTCCCACCGTTTTTAAGCCACTCCCACCGTTTTTAAGCCACTCCCATCGTTTTTTTTAAGCCACTCCCACTTTTCTATTAAGCCCCTCCCACTTTTCTATTAACACACCCATTTTAAGCCCCTCCCACCGGTTTAAGCCACTCCCACCGTTTTTAAGCCCCTCCCACTTTTCTATTAAGCCCCTCCCACTTTTCTATTAAGCCACACCCATTTTTAAGCCCCTCCTGCCTTTTTTTAAGCCCCTCCCACTTTTCTATTAAGCCCCTCCCACTTTTCTATTAAGCCACACCCATTTTTAAGCCCCTCCCACCGTTTTGAGCCCCTCCCACCGTTTTTTAAGCCACTCCCACTTTTCTATTAAGCCCCTCCCACTTTTCTATTAAGCCACACCCATTTTTAAGCCACTCCCACCGTTTTTAAGCCCCTCCCACCGTTTTTAAGCCCCTCCCATCGGTTTTAAGCCCCTCCCACTTTTCTATTAAGCCCCTCCCACTTTTCTATTAAGCCCTTCCCACTTTTCTATTAAGCCACACCCATTTTTAAGCCACTCCCACCGTTTTTAAGCCCCTCCCACCGTTTTTAAGCCCCTCCCATCGGTTTTAAGCCCCTCCCACTTTTCTATTAAGCCCCTCCCACTTTTCTATTAAGCCACACCCATTTTTAAGCCACTCCCACCGTTTTTAAGCCCCTCCCACCGTTTTTAAGCCCCTCCCACTTTTCTATTAAGCCCCTCCCACTTTTCCATTAAGTCACACCCATTTTTAAGCCCCTCCCACCGTTTTAAGCCCATCCCACCGTTTTTAAGCCCCTCCCACTTTTCTATTAAGCCCCTCCCACTTTTCTATTAAGCCACACCCATTTTTAAGCCACTCCCACCGTTTTTAAGCCCCTCCCACCGTTTTTAAGCCCCTCCCATCGGTTTTAAGCCCCTCCCACTTTTCTATTAAGCCCTTCCCACTTTTCTATTAAGCCACACCCATTTTTAAGCCACTCCCACCGTTTTTAAGCCCCTCCCACCGTTTTTAAGCCCCTCCCATCGGTTTTAAGCCCCTCCCACTTTTCTATTAAGCCCCTCCCACTTTTCTATTAAGCCACACCCATTTTTAAGCCACTCCCACCGTTTTTAAGCCACTCCCACCGTTTTTAAGCCACTCCCATCGTTTTTTTAAGCCACTCCCACTTTTCTATTAAGCCCCTCCCACTTTTCTATTAAGCCACACCCATTTTAAGCCCCTCCCACCGGTTTAAGCCACTCCCACCGTTTTTAAGCCCCTCCCACTTTTCTATTAAGCCCCTCCCACTTTTCTATTAAGCCACACCCATTTTTAAGCCCCTCCCACCGTTTTAAGCCACTCCCACCGTTTTTAAACCCCACCCACTTTCAACCCTCACTTTCAACCCTAACCCTAACCCAACCCTCACTTTCAACCCTAACCCTAACCCTAATCCAACCCTCACTTTTAACCCTAACCCTAACTCCACCCACTTTTAAGCCCCTCCCACTTTTCTATTAAGCCCCTCCCACTTTTCTATTAAGCCACACCCATTTTTAAGCCCCTCCCACCGTTTTGAGCCCCTCCCACCGTTTTTAAGCCACTCCCACTTTTCTATTAAGCCCCTCCCACTTTTCCATTAAGCCACACCCATTTTTAAGCCCCTCCCACCGTTTTAAGCCCCTCCCACCGTTTTTAAGCCCCTCCCACTTTTCTATTAAGCCCTTCCCACTTTTCTATTAAGCCACACCCATTTTTAAGCCACTCCCACCGTTTTTAAGCCCCTCCCACCGTTTTTAAGCCCCTCCCATCGGTTTTAAGCCCCTCCCACTTTTCTATTAAGCCCTTCCCACTTTTCTATTAAGCCACACCCATTTTTAAGCCACTCCCACCGTTTTTAAGCCCCTCCCACCGTTTTTAAGCCCCTCCCATCGGTTTTAAGCCCCTCCCACTTTTCTATTAAGCCCCTCCCACTTTTCCATTAAGCCACACCCATTTTTAAGCCCCTCCCACCGTTTTAAGCCCCTCCCACCGTTTTTAAGCCCCTCCCACTTTTCTATTAAGCCCTTCCCACTTTTCTATTAAGCCACACCCATTTTTAAGCCACTCCCACCGTTTTTAAGCCCCTCCCACCGTTTTTAAGCCCCTCCCATCGGTTTTAAGCCCCTCCCACTTTTCTATTAAGCCCTTCCCACTTTTCTATTAAGCCACACCCATTTTTAAGCCACTCCCACCGTTTTTAAGCCCCTCCCACCGTTTTTAAGCCCCTCCCATCGGTTTTAAGCCCCTCCCACTTTTCTATTAAGCCCCTCCCACTTTTCTATTAAGCCACACCCATTTTTAAGCCACTCCCACCGTTTTTAAGACACTCCCATTTTTCTATTAAGCCCCTCCCACTTTTCTATAAGCCACACCCATTTTTAAGCCCCTCCCACCGTTTTAAGCCCCTCCCACCGTTTTTAAGCCCCTCCCACTTTTCTATTAAGCCCTTCCCACTTTTCTATTAAGCCACACCCATTTTTAAGCCACTCCCACCGGTTTTAAGCCCCTCCCACCGTTTTTAAGCCACTCCCATCGGTTTTTAAGCCACTCCCACTTTTCTATTAAGCCCCTCCCACTTTTCTATTAAGCCACACCCACTTTTCTATTAAGCCACACCCATTTTTAAGCCCTCCCACTTTTCTATTAAGCCACACCCACTTTTCTATTAAGCCACACCCATTTTTAAGCCACTCCCACTTTTCTATTAAGCCCCTCCCACTTTTCTACTAAGCCCCGCCTACTTTTCTATTAAGCCACACCCATTTTTAAGCCCTCCCACTTTTCTATTAAGCCACACCCACTTTTCTATTAAGCCACACCCATTTTTAAAGCCACTCCCACTTTTCTATTAAGCCACACCCTTTTTTAAGCCACTCCCACCGTTTTTAAGCCCCTCCCCTTTTAAACCCCACCCACTTTCAACCCTCACTTTCAACCCTAACCCTAACCCAACCCTCACTTTCAACCCTAACCCTAACCCTAATCCAACCCTCACTTTTAACCCTAACTCCACCCACTTTTAAGCCCCTCCCACTTTTCTATTAAGCCCCTCCCACTTTTCTATTAAGCCGCACCAATTTTTAAGCCACTCCCACCGTTTTTAAGCCACTCCCACTTTTCAATTAAGCCCCTCCCACTTTTCTATTAAGCCACACCCATTTTAAGCCACTCCCACCGGTTTTAAGCCCCTCCCACCGTTTTTAAGCCACTCCCATCGTTTTTAAGCCACTCCCACTTTTCTATTAAGCCCCTCCCACTTTTCTATTAAGCCACACCCATTTTTAAGCCCCTCCCACCGTTTTTAAGCCCCTCCCACCGTTTTAAGCCCCTCCCACTTTTCTATTAACCACACCCATTTTAAGCCCCTCCTGCCTTTTTTAAGCCCCTCCCACTTTTCAATTAAGCCCCTCCCACTTTTCTATTAAGCCACACCCATTTTTAAGCCACTCCCACCGTTTTTAAGCCCCTCCCACTTTTCTATAAGCCACACCCATTTTTAAGCCCCTCCCACCGTTTTAAGCCCCTCCCACCGTTTTTAAGCCCCTCCCACTTTTCTATTAAGCCCCCCCCACTTTTCTATTAAGCCCGCCTACTTTTCTATTAAGCCACACCCTTTTTAAAGCCCCTCCCACCGTTTTTAAGCCACTCCCATCGGTTTTTAAGCCACTCCCACTTTTCTATTAAGCCCCTCCCACTTTTCTATTAAGCCACACCCATTTTTAAGCCCCTCCCACCATTTTAAAGCCACTGTCACTTTTCTATTAAGCCCCTCCCACATTTCTATTAAGCCACACCCGTTTTTAAGCCCCTCCCACCGTTTTTAAGCCCCTCACCTTTTAAACCCCACCCACTTTCAACCCTCACTTTCAACCCTAACCCTAACCCTAACCCAACCCTCACTTTCAACCCTAACCCTAACCCTAACCCTAACCCTAACCCAACCCTCACTTTTAACCCTAACTCCACCCACTTTTAAGCCACTCCCACTTTTCTATTAAGCCCCGCCCACTTGTCTATTAAGCCACACCCATTTTAAGCCCCTCCCACCGTTTTAAAGCCACTCCCACTTTTCTATTAAGCCCCTCCCACATTTCTATTAAGCCACACCCATTTTTAAGCCCCTCCCACCGTTTTGAAGCCACTCCCACTTTTCTATTAAGCCACGCCCACTTGTCTATTAAGCCACACCCATTTTTAAGCCCCTCCCACCGTTTTTAAGCCACTCCCACTTTTCTATTAAGCCCCGCCCACTTGTCTATTAAGCCACACCCATTTTTAAGCCCCTCCCAACGTTTTTAAGCCACTCCCACTTTTCTATTAAGCCCCTCCCACTTTTCTATTAAGCCACACCCATTTTTAAGCCCCTCCCACCGTTTTTAAGCCCCTCCCACCGTTTTTAAGCCCCTCCCACTTTTCTATTAAGCCACACCCATTTTTAAGCCCCTCCTGCCTTTTTTAAGCCCCTCCCACTTTTCAATTAAGCCCCTCCCACTTTTCTATTAAGCCCTTCCCACTTTTCTATTAAGCCACACCCATTTTTAAGCCACTCCCACCGTTTTTAAGCCCCTCCCACCGTTTTTAAGCCCCTCCCATCGGTTTTAAGCCCCTCCCACTTTTCTATTAAGCCCCTCCCACTTTTCTATTAAGCCACACCCATTTTTAAGCCACTCCCACCGTTTTTAAGCCCCTCCCACCGGTTTTAAGCCACTCCCATCGTTTTTTAAGCCACTCCCACTTTTCTATTAAGCCCCTCCCACTTTTCTATTAAGCCACACCCATTTTTAAGCCCCTCCCACCGTTTTAAGCCACTCCCACCGTTTTTAAACCCCACCCACTTTCAACCCTCACTTTCAACCCTAACCCTAACCCAACCCTCACTTTCAACCCTAACCCTAACCCTAATCCAACCCTCACTTTTAACCCTAACCCTAACTCCACCCACTTTTAAGCCCCTCCCACTTTTCTATTAAGCCCCTCCCACTTTTCTATTAAGCCACACCCATTTTTAAGCCCCTCCCACCGTTTTGAGCCCCTCCCACCGTTTTTAAGCCACTCCCACTTTTCTATTAAGCCCCTCCCACTTTTCCATTAAGCCACACCCATTTTTAAGCCCCTCCCACCGTTTTAAGCCCCTCCCACCGTTTTTAAGCCCCTCCCACTTTTCTATTAAGCCCTTCCCACTTTTCTATTAAGCCACACCCATTTTTAAGCCACTCCCACCGTTTTTAAGCCCCTCCCACCGTTTTTAAGCCCCTCCCATCGGTTTTAAGCCCCTCCCACTTTTCTATTAAGCCCTTCCCACTTTTCTATTAAGCCACACCCATTTTTAAGCCACTCCCACCGTTTTTAAGCCCCTCCCACCGTTTTTAAGCCCCTCCCATCGGTTTTAAGCCCCTCCCACTTTTCTATTAAGCCCCTCCCACTTTTCTATTAAGCCACACCCATTTTTAAGCCACTCCCACCGTTTTTAAGCCACTCCCACCGTTTTTAAGCCACTCCCATCGTTTTTTTAAGCCACTCCCACTTTTCTATTAAGCCCCTCCCACTTTTCTATTAAGCCACACCCATTTTAAGCCCCTCCCACCGGTTTAAGCCACTCCCACCGTTTTTAAGCCCCTCCCACTTTTCTATTAAGCCCCTCCCACTTTTCTATTAAGCCACACCCATTTTTAAGCCCCTCCCACCGTTTTAAGCCACTCCCACCGTTTTTAAACCCCACCCACTTTCAACCCTCACTTTCAACCCTAACCCTAACCCAACCCTCACTTTCAACCCTAACCCTAACCCTAATCCAACCCTCACTTTTAACCCTAACCCTAACTCCACCCACTTTTAAGCCCCTCCCACTTTTCTATTAAGCCCCTCCCACTTTTCTATTAAGCCACACCCATTTTTAAGCCCCTCCCACCGTTTTGAGCCCCTCCCACCGTTTTTAAGCCACTCCCACTTTTCTATTAAGCCCCTCCCACTTTTCCATTAAGCCACACCCATTTTTAAGCCCCTCCCACCGTTTTAAGCCCCTCCCACCGTTTTTAAGCCCCTCCCACTTTTCTATTAAGCCCTTCCCACTTTTCTATTAAGCCACACCCATTTTTAAGCCACTCCCACCGTTTTTAAGCCCCTCCCACCGTTTTTAAGCCCCTCCCATCGGTTTTAAGCCCCTCCCACTTTTCTATTAAGCCCTTCCCACTTTTCTATTAAGCCACACCCATTTTTAAGCCACTCCCACCGTTTTTAAGCCCCTCCCACCGTTTTTAAGCCCCTCCCATCGGTTTTAAGCCCCTCCCACTTTTCTATTAAGCCCCTCCCACTTTTCTATTAAGCCACACCCATTTTTAAGCCACTCCCACCGTTTTTAAGCCACTCCCACCGTTTTTAAGCCACTCCCATCGTTTTTTTAAGCCACTCCCACTTTTCTATTAAGCCCCTCCCACTTTTCTATTAAGCCACACCCATTTTAAGCCCCTCCCACCGGTTTAAGCCACTCCCACCGTTTTTAAGCCCCTCCCACTTTTCTATTAAGCCCCTCCCACTTTTCTATTAAGCCACACCCATTTTTAAGCCCCTCCTGCCTTTTTTTAAGCCCCTCCCACTTTTCTATTAAGCCCCTCCCACTTTTCTATTAAGCCACACCCATTTTTAAGCCCCTCCCACCGTTTTGAGCCCCTCCCACCGTTTTTTAAGCCACTCCCACTTTTCTATTAAGCCCCTCCCACTTTTCTATTAAGCCACACCCATTTTTAAGCCACTCCCACCGTTTTTAAGCCCCTCCCACCGTTTTTAAGCCCCTCCCATCGGTTTTAAGCCCCTCCCACTTTTCTATTAAGCCCCTCCCACTTTTCTATTAAGCCCTTCCCACTTTTCTATTAAGCCACACCCATTTTTAAGCCACTCCCACCGTTTTTAAGCCCCTCCCACCGTTTTTAAGCCCCTCCCATCGGTTTTAAGCCCCTCCCACTTTTCTATTAAGCCCCTCCCACTTTTCTATTAAGCCACACCCATTTTTAAGCCACTCCCACCGTTTTTAAGCCCCTCCCACCGTTTTTAAGCCCCTCCCACTTTTCTATTAAGCCCCTCCCACTTTTCCATTAAGTCACACCCATTTTTAAGCCCCTCCCACCGTTTTAAGCCCATCCCACCGTTTTTAAGCCCCTCCCACTTTTCTATTAAGCCCCTCCCACTTTTCTATTAAGCCACACCCATTTTTAAGCCACTCCCACCGTTTTTAAGCCCCTCCCACCGTTTTTAAGCCCCTCCCATCGGTTTTAAGCCCCTCCCACTTTTCTATTAAGCCCTTCCCACTTTTCTATTAAGCCACACCCATTTTTAAGCCACTCCCACCGTTTTTAAGCCCCTCCCACCGTTTTTAAGCCCCTCCCATCGGTTTTAAGCCCCTCCCACTTTTCTATTAAGCCCCTCCCACTTTTCTATTAAGCCACACCCATTTTTAAGCCACTCCCACCGTTTTTAAGCCACTCCCACCGTTTTTAAGCCACTCCCATCGTTTTTTTAAGCCACTCCCACTTTTCTATTAAGCCCCTCCCACTTTTCTATTAAGCCACACCCATTTTAAGCCCCTCCCACCGGTTTAAGCCACTCCCACCGTTTTTAAGCCCCTCCCACTTTTCTATTAAGCCCCTCCCACTTTTCTATTAAGCCACACCCATTTTTAAGCCCCTCCCACCGTTTTAAGCCACTCCCACCGTTTTTAAACCCCACCCACTTTCAACCCTCACTTTCAACCCTAACCCTAACCCAACCCTCACTTTCAACCCTAACCCTAACCCTAATCCAACCCTCACTTTTAACCCTAACCCTAACTCCACCCACTTTTAAGCCCCTCCCACTTTTCTATTAAGCCCCTCCCACTTTTCTATTAAGCCACACCCATTTTTAAGCCCCTCCCACCGTTTTGAGCCCCTCCCACCGTTTTTAAGCCACTCCCACTTTTCTATTAAGCCCCTCCCACTTTTCCATTAAGCCACACCCATTTTTAAGCCCCTCCCACCGTTTTAAGCCCCTCCCACCGTTTTTAAGCCCCTCCCACTTTTCTATTAAGCCCTTCCCACTTTTCTATTAAGCCACACCCATTTTTAAGCCACTCCCACCGTTTTTAAGCCCCTCCCACCGTTTTTAAGCCCCTCCCATCGGTTTTAAGCCCCTCCCACTTTTCTATTAAGCCCTTCCCACTTTTCTATTAAGCCACACCCATTTTTAAGCCACTCCCACCGTTTTTAAGCCCCTCCCACCGTTTTTAAGCCCCTCCCATCGGTTTTAAGCCCCTCCCACTTTTCTATTAAGCCCCTCCCACTTTTCCATTAAGCCACACCCATTTTTAAGCCCCTCCCACCGTTTTAAGCCCCTCCCACCGTTTTTAAGCCCCTCCCACTTTTCTATTAAGCCCTTCCCACTTTTCTATTAAGCCACACCCATTTTTAAGCCACTCCCACCGTTTTTAAGCCCCTCCCACCGTTTTTAAGCCCCTCCCATCGGTTTTAAGCCCCTCCCACTTTTCTATTAAGCCCTTCCCACTTTTCTATTAAGCCACACCCATTTTTAAGCCACTCCCACCGTTTTTAAGCCCCTCCCACCGTTTTTAAGCCCCTCCCATCGGTTTTAAGCCCCTCCCACTTTTCTATTAAGCCCCTCCCACTTTTCTATTAAGCCACACCCATTTTTAAGCCACTCCCACCGTTTTTAAGACACTCCCATTTTTCTATTAAGCCCCTCCCACTTTTCTATAAGCCACACCCATTTTTAAGCCCCTCCCACCGTTTTAAGCCCCTCCCACCGTTTTTAAGCCCCTCCCACTTTTCTATTAAGCCCTTCCCACTTTTCTATTAAGCCACACCCATTTTTAAGCCACTCCCACCGGTTTTAAGCCCCTCCCACCGTTTTTAAGCCACTCCCATCGGTTTTTAAGCCACTCCCACTTTTCTATTAAGCCCCTCCCACTTTTCTATTAAGCCACACCCACTTTTCTATTAAGCCACACCCATTTTTAAGCCCTCCCACTTTTCTATTAAGCCACACCCACTTTTCTATTAAGCCACACCCATTTTTAAGCCACTCCCACTTTTCTATTAAGCCCCTCCCACTTTTCTACTAAGCCCCGCCTACTTTTCTATTAAGCCACACCCATTTTTAAGCCCTCCCACTTTTCTATTAAGCCACACCCACTTTTCTATTAAGCCACACCCATTTTTAAAGCCACTCCCACTTTTCTATTAAGCCACACCCTTTTTTAAGCCACTCCCACCGTTTTTAAGCCCCTCCCCTTTTAAACCCCACCCACTTTCAACCCTCACTTTCAACCCTAACCCTAACCCAACCCTCACTTTCAACCCTAACCCTAACCCTAATCCAACCCTCACTTTTAACCCTAACTCCACCCACTTTTAAGCCCCTCCCACTTTTCTATTAAGCCCCTCCCACTTTTCTATTAAGCCGCACCAATTTTTAAGCCACTCCCACCGTTTTTAAGCCACTCCCACTTTTCAATTAAGCCCCTCCCACTTTTCTATTAAGCCACACCCATTTTAAGCCACTCCCACCGGTTTTAAGCCCCTCCCACCGTTTTTAAGCCACTCCCATCGTTTTTAAGCCACTCCCACTTTTCTATTAAGCCCCTCCCACTTTTCTATTAAGCCACACCCATTTTTAAGCCCCTCCCACCGTTTTTAAGCCCCTCCCACCGTTTTAAGCCCCTCCCACTTTTCTATTAACCACACCCATTTTAAGCCCCTCCTGCCTTTTTTAAGCCCCTCCCACTTTTCAATTAAGCCCCTCCCACTTTTCTATTAAGCCACACCCATTTTTAAGCCACTCCCACCGTTTTTAAGCCCCTCCCACTTTTCTATAAGCCACACCCATTTTTAAGCCCCTCCCACCGTTTTAAGCCCCTCCCACCGTTTTTAAGCCCCTCCCACTTTTCTATTAAGCCCCCCCCACTTTTCTATTAAGCCCGCCTACTTTTCTATTAAGCCACACCCTTTTTAAAGCCCCTCCCACCGTTTTTAAGCCACTCCCATCGGTTTTTAAGCCACTCCCACTTTTCTATTAAGCCCCTCCCACTTTTCTATTAAGCCACACCCATTTTTAAGCCCCTCCCACCATTTTAAAGCCACTGTCACTTTTCTATTAAGCCCCTCCCACATTTCTATTAAGCCACACCCGTTTTTAAGCCCCTCCCACCGTTTTTAAGCCCCTCACCTTTTAAACCCCACCCACTTTCAACCCTCACTTTCAACCCTAACCCTAACCCTAACCCAACCCTCACTTTCAACCCTAACCCTAACCCTAACCCTAACCCTAACCCAACCCTCACTTTTAACCCTAACTCCACCCACTTTTAAGCCACTCCCACTTTTCTATTAAGCCCCGCCCACTTGTCTATTAAGCCACACCCATTTTAAGCCCCTCCCACCGTTTTAAAGCCACTCCCACTTTTCTATTAAGCCCCTCCCACATTTCTATTAAGCCACACCCATTTTTAAGCCCCTCCCACCGTTTTGAAGCCACTCCCACTTTTCTATTAAGCCACGCCCACTTGTCTATTAAGCCACACCCATTTTTAAGCCCCTCCCACCGTTTTTAAGCCACTCCCACTTTTCTATTAAGCCCCGCCCACTTGTCTATTAAGCCACACCCATTTTTAAGCCCCTCCCAACGTTTTTAAGCCACTCCCACTTTTCTATTAAGCCCCTCCCACTTTTCTATTAAGCCACACCCATTTTTAAGCCCCTCCCACCGTTTTTAAGCCCCTCCCACCGTTTTTAAGCCCCTCCCACTTTTCTATTAAGCCACACCCATTTTTAAGCCCCTCCTGCCTTTTTTAAGCCCCTCCCACTTTTCAATTAAGCCCCTCCCACTTTTCTATTAAGCCCTTCCCACTTTTCTATTAAGCCACACCCATTTTTAAGCCACTCCCACCGTTTTTAAGCCCCTCCCACCGTTTTTAAGCCCCTCCCATCGGTTTTAAGCCCCTCCCACTTTTCTATTAAGCCCCTCCCACTTTTCTATTAAGCCACACCCATTTTTAAGCCACTCCCACCGTTTTTAAGCCCCTCCCACCGGTTTTAAGCCACTCCCATCGTTTTTTAAGCCACTCCCACTTTTCTATTAAGCCCCTCCCACTTTTCTATTAAGCCACACCCATTTTTAAGCCCCTCCCACCGTTTTAAGCCACTCCCACCGTTTTTAAACCCCACCCACTTTCAACCCTCACTTTCAACCCTAACCCTAACCCAACCCTCACTTTCAACCCTAACCCTAACCCTAATCCAACCCTCACTTTTAACCCTAACCCTAACTCCACCCACTTTTAAGCCCCTCCCACTTTTCTATTAAGCCCCTCCCACTTTTCTATTAAGCCACACCCATTTTTAAGCCCCTCCCACCGTTTTGAGCCCCTCCCACCGTTTTTAAGCCACTCCCACTTTTCTATTAAGCCCCTCCCACTTTTCCATTAAGCCACACCCATTTTTAAGCCCCTCCCACCGTTTTAAGCCCCTCCCACCGTTTTTAAGCCCCTCCCACTTTTCTATTAAGCCCTTCCCACTTTTCTATTAAGCCACACCCATTTTTAAGCCACTCCCACCGTTTTTAAGCCCCTCCCACCGTTTTTAAGCCCCTCCCATCGGTTTTAAGCCCCTCCCACTTTTCTATTAAGCCCTTCCCACTTTTCTATTAAGCCACACCCATTTTTAAGCCACTCCCACCGTTTTTAAGCCCCTCCCACCGTTTTTAAGCCCCTCCCATCGGTTTTAAGCCCCTCCCACTTTTCTATTAAGCCCCTCCCACTTTTCTATTAAGCCACACCCATTTTTAAGCCACTCCCACCGTTTTTAAGCCACTCCCACCGTTTTTAAGCCACTCCCATCGTTTTTTTAAGCCACTCCCACTTTTCTATTAAGCCCCTCCCACTTTTCTATTAAGCCACACCCATTTTAAGCCCCTCCCACCGGTTTAAGCCACTCCCACCGTTTTTAAGCCCCTCCCACTTTTCTATTAAGCCCCTCCCACTTTTCTATTAAGCCACACCCATTTTTAAGCCCCTCCCACCGTTTTAAGCCACTCCCACCGTTTTTAAACCCCACCCACTTTCAACCCTCACTTTCAACCCTAACCCTAACCCAACCCTCACTTTCAACCCTAACCCTAACCCTAATCCAACCCTCACTTTTAACCCTAACCCTAACTCCACCCACTTTTAAGCCCCTCCCACTTTTCTATTAAGCCCCTCCCACTTTTCTATTAAGCCACACCCATTTTTAAGCCCCTCCCACCGTTTTGAGCCCCTCCCACCGTTTTTAAGCCACTCCCACTTTTCTATTAAGCCCCTCCCACTTTTCCATTAAGCCACACCCATTTTTAAGCCCCTCCCACCGTTTTAAGCCCCTCCCACCGTTTTTAAGCCCCTCCCACTTTTCTATTAAGCCCTTCCCACTTTTCTATTAAGCCACACCCATTTTTAAGCCACTCCCACCGTTTTTAAGCCCCTCCCACCGTTTTTAAGCCCCTCCCATCGGTTTTAAGCCCCTCCCACTTTTCTATTAAGCCCTTCCCACTTTTCTATTAAGCCACACCCATTTTTAAGCCACTCCCACCGTTTTTAAGCCCCTCCCACCGTTTTTAAGCCCCTCCCATCGGTTTTAAGCCCCTCCCACTTTTCTATTAAGCCCCTCCCACTTTTCTATTAAGCCACACCCATTTTTAAGCCACTCCCACCGTTTTTAAGCCACTCCCACCGTTTTTAAGCCACTCCCATCGTTTTTTTAAGCCACTCCCACTTTTCTATTAAGCCCCTCCCACTTTTCTATTAAGCCACACCCATTTTAAGCCCCTCCCACCGGTTTAAGCCACTCCCACCGTTTTTAAGCCCCTCCCACTTTTCTATTAAGCCCCTCCCACTTTTCTATTAAGCCACACCCATTTTTAAGCCCCTCCTGCCTTTTTTTAAGCCCCTCCCACTTTTCTATTAAGCCCCTCCCACTTTTCTATTAAGCCACACCCATTTTTAAGCCCCTCCCACCGTTTTGAGCCCCTCCCACCGTTTTTTAAGCCACTCCCACTTTTCTATTAAGCCCCTCCCACTTTTCTATTAAGCCACACCCATTTTTAAGCCACTCCCACCGTTTTTAAGCCCCTCCCACCGTTTTTAAGCCCCTCCCATCGGTTTTAAGCCCCTCCCACTTTTCTATTAAGCCCCTCCCACTTTTCTATTAAGCCCTTCCCACTTTTCTATTAAGCCACACCCATTTTTAAGCCACTCCCACCGTTTTTAAGCCCCTCCCACCGTTTTTAAGCCCCTCCCATCGGTTTTAAGCCCCTCCCACTTTTCTATTAAGCCCCTCCCACTTTTCTATTAAGCCACACCCATTTTTAAGCCACTCCCACCGTTTTTAAGCCCCTCCCACCGTTTTTAAGCCCCTCCCACTTTTCTATTAAGCCCCTCCCACTTTTCCATTAAGTCACACCCATTTTTAAGCCCCTCCCACCGTTTTAAGCCCATCCCACCGTTTTTAAGCCCCTCCCACTTTTCTATTAAGCCCCTCCCACTTTTCTATTAAGCCACACCCATTTTTAAGCCACTCCCACCGTTTTTAAGCCCCTCCCACCGTTTTTAAGCCCCTCCCATCGGTTTTAAGCCCCTCCCACTTTTCTATTAAGCCCTTCCCACTTTTCTATTAAGCCACACCCATTTTTAAGCCACTCCCACCGTTTTTAAGCCCCTCCCACCGTTTTTAAGCCCCTCCCATCGGTTTTAAGCCCCTCCCACTTTTCTATTAAGCCCCTCCCACTTTTCTATTAAGCCACACCCATTTTTAAGCCACTCCCACCGTTTTTAAGCCACTCCCACCGTTTTTAAGCCACTCCCATCGTTTTTTTAAGCCACTCCCACTTTTCTATTAAGCCCCTCCCACTTTTCTATTAAGCCACACCCATTTTAAGCCCCTCCCACCGGTTTAAGCCACTCCCACCGTTTTTAAGCCCCTCCCACTTTTCTATTAAGCCCCTCCCACTTTTCTATTAAGCCACACCCATTTTTAAGCCCCTCCCACCGTTTTAAGCCACTCCCACCGTTTTTAAACCCCACCCACTTTCAACCCTCACTTTCAACCCTAACCCTAACCCAACCCTCACTTTCAACCCTAACCCTAACCCTAATCCAACCCTCACTTTTAACCCTAACCCTAACTCCACCCACTTTTAAGCCCCTCCCACTTTTCTATTAAGCCCCTCCCACTTTTCTATTAAGCCACACCCATTTTTAAGCCCCTCCCACCGTTTTGAGCCCCTCCCACCGTTTTTAAGCCACTCCCACTTTTCTATTAAGCCCCTCCCACTTTTCCATTAAGCCACACCCATTTTTAAGCCCCTCCCACCGTTTTAAGCCCCTCCCACCGTTTTTAAGCCCCTCCCACTTTTCTATTAAGCCCTTCCCACTTTTCTATTAAGCCACACCCATTTTTAAGCCACTCCCACCGTTTTTAAGCCCCTCCCACCGTTTTTAAGCCCCTCCCATCGGTTTTAAGCCCCTCCCACTTTTCTATTAAGCCCTTCCCACTTTTCTATTAAGCCACACCCATTTTTAAGCCACTCCCACCGTTTTTAAGCCCCTCCCACCGTTTTTAAGCCCCTCCCATCGGTTTTAAGCCCCTCCCACTTTTCTATTAAGCCCCTCCCACTTTTCCATTAAGCCACACCCATTTTTAAGCCCCTCCCACCGTTTTAAGCCCCTCCCACCGTTTTTAAGCCCCTCCCACTTTTCTATTAAGCCCTTCCCACTTTTCTATTAAGCCACACCCATTTTTAAGCCACTCCCACCGTTTTTAAGCCCCTCCCACCGTTTTTAAGCCCCTCCCATCGGTTTTAAGCCCCTCCCACTTTTCTATTAAGCCCTTCCCACTTTTCTATTAAGCCACACCCATTTTTAAGCCACTCCCACCGTTTTTAAGCCCCTCCCACCGTTTTTAAGCCCCTCCCACCGTTTTTAAGCCCCTCCCATCGGTTTTAAGCCCCTCCCACTTTTCTATTAAGCCACACCCATTTTAAGCCCCTCCCACCGGTTTAAGCCACTCCCACCGTTTTTAAGCCCCTCCCACTTTTCTATTAAGCCCCTCCCACTTTTCTATTAAGCCACACCCATTTTTAAGCCCCTCCTGCCTTTTTTTAAGCCCCTCCCACTTTTCTATTAAGCCCCTCCCACTTTTCTATTAAGCCACACCCATTTTTAAGCCCCTCCCACCGTTTTGAGCCCCTCCCACCGTTTTTTAAGCCACTCCCACTTTTCTATTAAGCCCCTCCCACTTTTCTATTAAGCCACACCCATTTTTAAGCCACTCCCACCGTTTTTAAGCCCCTCCCACCGTTTTTAAGCCCCTCCCATCGGTTTTAAGCCCCTCCCACTTTTCTATTAAGCCCCTCCCACTTTTCTATTAAGCCCTTCCCACTTTTCTATTAAGCCACACCCATTTTTAAGCCACTCCCACCGTTTTTAAGCCACTCCCACCGTTTTTAAGCCACTCCCATCGTTTTTTTAAGCCACTCCCACTTTTCTATTAAGCCCCTCCCACTTTTCTATTAAGCCACACCCATTTTAAGCCCCTCCCACCGGTTTAAGCCACTCCCACCGTTTTTAAGCCCCTCCCACTTTTCTATTAAGCCCCTCCCACTTTTCTATTAAGCCACACCCATTTTTAAGCCCCTCCTGCCTTTTTTTAAGCCCCTCCCACTTTTCTATTAAGCCCCTCCCACTTTTCTATTAAGCCACACCCATTTTTAAGCCCCTCCCACCGTTTTGAGCCCCTCCCACCGTTTTTTAAGCCACTCCCACTTTTCTATTAAGCCCCTCCCACTTTTCTATTAAGCCACACCCATTTTTAAGCCACTCCCACCGTTTTTAAGCCCCTCCCACCGTTTTTAAGCCCCTCCCATCGGTTTTAAGCCCCTCCCACTTTTCTATTAAGCCCCTCCCACTTTTCTATTAAGCCCTTCCCACTTTTCTATTAAGCCACACCCATTTTTAAGCCACTCCCACCGTTTTTAAGCCCCTCCCACCGTTTTTAAGCCCCTCCCATCGGTTTTAAGCCCCTCCCACTTTTCTATTAAGCCCCTCCCACTTTTCTATTAAGCCACACCCATTTTTAAGCCACTCCCACCGTTTTTAAGCCCCTCCCACCGTTTTTAAGCCCCTCCCACTTTTCTATTAAGCCCCTCCCACTTTTCCATTAAGTCACACCCATTTTTAAGCCCCTCCCACCGTTTTAAGCCCATCCCACCGTTTTTAAGCCCCTCCCACTTTTCTATTAAGCCCCTCCCACTTTTCTATTAAGCCACACCCATTTTTAAGCCACTCCCACCGTTTTTAAGCCCCTCCCACCGTTTTTAAGCCCCTCCCATCGGTTTTAAGCCCCTCCCACTTTTCTATTAAGCCCTTCCCACTTTTCTATTAAGCCACACCCATTTTTAAGCCACTCCCACCGTTTTTAAGCCCCTCCCACCGTTTTTAAGCCCCTCCCATCGGTTTTAAGCCCCTCCCACTTTTCTATTAAGCCCCTCCCACTTTTCTATTAAGCCACACCCATTTTTAAGCCACTCCCACCGTTTTTAAGCCACTCCCACCGTTTTTAAGCCACTCCCATCGTTTTTTTAAGCCACTCCCACTTTTCTATTAAGCCCCTCCCACTTTTCTATTAAGCCACACCCATTTTAAGCCCCTCCCACCGGTTTAAGCCACTCCCACCGTTTTTAAGCCCCTCCCACTTTTCTATTAAGCCCCTCCCACTTTTCTATTAAGCCACACCCATTTTTAAGCCCCTCCCACCGTTTTAAGCCACTCCCACCGTTTTTAAACCCCACCCACTTTCAACCCTCACTTTCAACCCTAACCCTAACCCAACCCTCACTTTCAACCCTAACCCTAACCCTAATCCAACCCTCACTTTTAACCCTAACCCTAACTCCACCCACTTTTAAGCCCCTCCCACTTTTCTATTAAGCCCCTCCCACTTTTCTATTAAGCCACACCCATTTTTAAGCCCCTCCCACCGTTTTGAGCCCCTCCCACCGTTTTTAAGCCACTCCCACTTTTCTATTAAGCCCCTCCCACTTTTCCATTAAGCCACACCCATTTTTAAGCCCCTCCCACCGTTTTAAGCCCCTCCCACCGTTTTTAAGCCCCTCCCACTTTTCTATTAAGCCCTTCCCACTTTTCTATTAAGCCACACCCATTTTTAAGCCACTCCCACCGTTTTTAAGCCCCTCCCACCGTTTTTAAGCCCCTCCCATCGGTTTTAAGCCCCTCCCACTTTTCTATTAAGCCCTTCCCACTTTTCTATTAAGCCACACCCATTTTTAAGCCACTCCCACCGTTTTTAAGCCCCTCCCACCGTTTTTAAGCCCCTCCCATCGGTTTTAAGCCCCTCCCACTTTTCTATTAAGCCCCTCCCACTTTTCCATTAAGCCACACCCATTTTTAAGCCCCTCCCACCGTTTTAAGCCCCTCCCACCGTTTTTAAGCCCCTCCCACTTTTCTATTAAGCCCTTCCCACTTTTCTATTAAGCCACACCCATTTTTAAGCCACTCCCACCGTTTTTAAGCCCCTCCCACCGTTTTTAAGCCCCTCCCATCGGTTTTAAGCCCCTCCCACTTTTCTATTAAGCCCTTCCCACTTTTCTATTAAGCCACACCCATTTTTAAGCCACTCCCACCGTTTTTAAGCCCCTCCCACCGTTTTTAAGCCCCTCCCATCGGTTTTAAGCCCCTCCCACTTTTCTATTAAGCCCCTCCCACTTTTCTATTAAGCCACACCCATTTTTAAGCCACTCCCACCGTTTTTAAGACACTCCCATTTTTCTATTAAGCCCCTCCCACTTTTCTATAAGCCACACCCATTTTTAAGCCCCTCCCACCGTTTTAAGCCCCTCCCACCGTTTTTAAGCCCCTCCCACTTTTCTATTAAGCCCTTCCCACTTTTCTATTAAGCCACACCCATTTTTAAGCCACTCCCACCGGTTTTAAGCCCCTCCCACCGTTTTTAAGCCACTCCCATCGGTTTTTAAGCCACTCCCACTTTTCTATTAAGCCCCTCCCACTTTTCTATTAAGCCACACCCACTTTTCTATTAAGCCACACCCATTTTTAAGCCCTCCCACTTTTCTATTAAGCCACACCCACTTTTCTATTAAGCCACACCCATTTTTAAGCCACTCCCACTTTTCTATTAAGCCCCTCCCACTTTTCTACTAAGCCCCGCCTACTTTTCTATTAAGCCACACCCATTTTTAAGCCCTCCCACTTTTCTATTAAGCCACACCCACTTTTCTATTAAGCCACACCCATTTTTAAAGCCACTCCCACTTTTCTATTAAGCCACACCCTTTTTTAAGCCACTCCCACCGTTTTTAAGCCCCTCCCCTTTTAAACCCCACCCACTTTCAACCCTCACTTTCAACCCTAACCCTAACCCAACCCTCACTTTCAACCCTAACCCTAACCCTAATCCAACCCTCACTTTTAACCCTAACTCCACCCACTTTTAAGCCCCTCCCACTTTTCTATTAAGCCCCTCCCACTTTTCTATTAAGCCGCACCAATTTTTAAGCCACTCCCACCGTTTTTAAGCCACTCCCACTTTTCAATTAAGCCCCTCCCACTTTTCTATTAAGCCACACCCATTTTAAGCCACTCCCACCGGTTTTAAGCCCCTCCCACCGTTTTTAAGCCACTCCCATCGTTTTTAAGCCACTCCCACTTTTCTATTAAGCCCCTCCCACTTTTCTATTAAGCCACACCCATTTTTAAGCCCCTCCCACCGTTTTTAAGCCCCTCCCACCGTTTTAAGCCCCTCCCACTTTTCTATTAACCACACCCATTTTAAGCCCCTCCTGCCTTTTTTAAGCCCCTCCCACTTTTCAATTAAGCCCCTCCCACTTTTCTATTAAGCCACACCCATTTTTAAGCCACTCCCACCGTTTTTAAGCCCCTCCCACTTTTCTATAAGCCACACCCATTTTTAAGCCCCTCCCACCGTTTTAAGCCCCTCCCACCGTTTTTAAGCCCCTCCCACTTTTCTATTAAGCCCCCCCCACTTTTCTATTAAGCCCGCCTACTTTTCTATTAAGCCACACCCTTTTTAAAGCCCCTCCCACCGTTTTTAAGCCACTCCCATCGGTTTTTAAGCCACTCCCACTTTTCTATTAAGCCCCTCCCACTTTTCTATTAAGCCACACCCATTTTTAAGCCCCTCCCACCATTTTAAAGCCACTGTCACTTTTCTATTAAGCCCCTCCCACATTTCTATTAAGCCACACCCGTTTTTAAGCCCCTCCCACCGTTTTTAAGCCCCTCACCTTTTAAACCCCACCCACTTTCAACCCTCACTTTCAACCCTAACCCTAACCCTAACCCAACCCTCACTTTCAACCCTAACCCTAACCCTAACCCTAACCCTAACCCAACCCTCACTTTTAACCCTAACTCCACCCACTTTTAAGCCACTCCCACTTTTCTATTAAGCCCCGCCCACTTGTCTATTAAGCCACACCCATTTTAAGCCCCTCCCACCGTTTTAAAGCCACTCCCACTTTTCTATTAAGCCCCTCCCACATTTCTATTAAGCCACACCCATTTTTAAGCCCCTCCCACCGTTTTGAAGCCACTCCCACTTTTCTATTAAGCCACGCCCACTTGTCTATTAAGCCACACCCATTTTTAAGCCCCTCCCACCGTTTTTAAGCCACTCCCACTTTTCTATTAAGCCCCGCCCACTTGTCTATTAAGCCACACCCATTTTTAAGCCCCTCCCAACGTTTTTAAGCCACTCCCACTTTTCTATTAAGCCCCTCCCACTTTTCTATTAAGCCACACCCATTTTTAAGCCCCTCCCACCGTTTTTAAGCCCCTCCCACCGTTTTTAAGCCCCTCCCACTTTTCTATTAAGCCACACCCATTTTTAAGCCCCTCCTGCCTTTTTTAAGCCCCTCCCACTTTTCAATTAAGCCCCTCCCACTTTTCTATTAAGCCCTTCCCACTTTTCTATTAAGCCACACCCATTTTTAAGCCACTCCCACCGTTTTTAAGCCCCTCCCACCGTTTTTAAGCCCCTCCCATCGGTTTTAAGCCCCTCCCACTTTTCTATTAAGCCCCTCCCACTTTTCTATTAAGCCACACCCATTTTTAAGCCACTCCCACCGTTTTTAAGCCCCTCCCACCGGTTTTAAGCCACTCCCATCGTTTTTTAAGCCACTCCCACTTTTCTATTAAGCCCCTCCCACTTTTCTATTAAGCCACACCCATTTTTAAGCCCCTCCCACCGTTTTAAGCCACTCCCACCGTTTTTAAACCCCACCCACTTTCAACCCTCACTTTCAACCCTAACCCTAACCCAACCCTCACTTTCAACCCTAACCCTAACCCTAATCCAACCCTCACTTTTAACCCTAACCCTAACTCCACCCACTTTTAAGCCCCTCCCACTTTTCTATTAAGCCCCTCCCACTTTTCTATTAAGCCACACCCATTTTTAAGCCCCTCCCACCGTTTTGAGCCCCTCCCACCGTTTTTAAGCCACTCCCACTTTTCTATTAAGCCCCTCCCACTTTTCCATTAAGCCACACCCATTTTTAAGCCCCTCCCACCGTTTTAAGCCCCTCCCACCGTTTTTAAGCCCCTCCCACTTTTCTATTAAGCCCTTCCCACTTTTCTATTAAGCCACACCCATTTTTAAGCCACTCCCACCGTTTTTAAGCCCCTCCCACCGTTTTTAAGCCCCTCCCATCGGTTTTAAGCCCCTCCCACTTTTCTATTAAGCCCTTCCCACTTTTCTATTAAGCCACACCCATTTTTAAGCCACTCCCACCGTTTTTAAGCCCCTCCCACCGTTTTTAAGCCCCTCCCATCGGTTTTAAGCCCCTCCCACTTTTCTATTAAGCCCCTCCCACTTTTCTATTAAGCCACACCCATTTTTAAGCCACTCCCACCGTTTTTAAGCCACTCCCACCGTTTTTAAGCCACTCCCATCGTTTTTTTAAGCCACTCCCACTTTTCTATTAAGCCCCTCCCACTTTTCTATTAAGCCACACCCATTTTAAGCCCCTCCCACCGGTTTAAGCCACTCCCACCGTTTTTAAGCCCCTCCCACTTTTCTATTAAGCCCCTCCCACTTTTCTATTAAGCCACACCCATTTTTAAGCCCCTCCCACCGTTTTAAGCCACTCCCACCGTTTTTAAACCCCACCCACTTTCAACCCTCACTTTCAACCCTAACCCTAACCCAACCCTCACTTTCAACCCTAACCCTAACCCTAATCCAACCCTCACTTTTAACCCTAACCCTAACTCCACCCACTTTTAAGCCCCTCCCACTTTTCTATTAAGCCCCTCCCACTTTTCTATTAAGCCACACCCATTTTTAAGCCCCTCCCACCGTTTTGAGCCCCTCCCACCGTTTTTAAGCCACTCCCACTTTTCTATTAAGCCCCTCCCACTTTTCCATTAAGCCACACCCATTTTTAAGCCCCTCCCACCGTTTTAAGCCCCTCCCACCGTTTTTAAGCCCCTCCCACTTTTCTATTAAGCCCTTCCCACTTTTCTATTAAGCCACACCCATTTTTAAGCCACTCCCACCGTTTTTAAGCCCCTCCCACCGTTTTTAAGCCCCTCCCATCGGTTTTAAGCCCCTCCCACTTTTCTATTAAGCCCTTCCCACTTTTCTATTAAGCCACACCCATTTTTAAGCCACTCCCACCGTTTTTAAGCCCCTCCCACCGTTTTTAAGCCCCTCCCATCGGTTTTAAGCCCCTCCCACTTTTCTATTAAGCCCCTCCCACTTTTCTATTAAGCCACACCCATTTTTAAGCCACTCCCACCGTTTTTAAGCCACTCCCACCGTTTTTAAGCCACTCCCATCGTTTTTTTAAGCCACTCCCACTTTTCTATTAAGCCCCTCCCACTTTTCTATTAAGCCACACCCATTTTAAGCCCCTCCCACCGGTTTAAGCCACTCCCACCGTTTTTAAGCCCCTCCCACTTTTCTATTAAGCCCCTCCCACTTTTCTATTAAGCCACACCCATTTTTAAGCCCCTCCTGCCTTTTTTTAAGCCCCTCCCACTTTTCTATTAAGCCCCTCCCACTTTTCTATTAAGCCACACCCATTTTTAAGCCCCTCCCACCGTTTTGAGCCCCTCCCACCGTTTTTTAAGCCACTCCCACTTTTCTATTAAGCCCCTCCCACTTTTCTATTAAGCCACACCCATTTTTAAGCCACTCCCACCGTTTTTAAGCCCCTCCCACCGTTTTTAAGCCCCTCCCATCGGTTTTAAGCCCCTCCCACTTTTCTATTAAGCCCCTCCCACTTTTCTATTAAGCCCTTCCCACTTTTCTATTAAGCCACACCCATTTTTAAGCCACTCCCACCGTTTTTAAGCCCCTCCCACCGTTTTTAAGCCCCTCCCATCGGTTTTAAGCCCCTCCCACTTTTCTATTAAGCCCCTCCCACTTTTCTATTAAGCCACACCCATTTTTAAGCCACTCCCACCGTTTTTAAGCCCCTCCCACCGTTTTTAAGCCCCTCCCACTTTTCTATTAAGCCCCTCCCACTTTTCCATTAAGTCACACCCATTTTTAAGCCCCTCCCACCGTTTTAAGCCCATCCCACCGTTTTTAAGCCCCTCCCACTTTTCTATTAAGCCCCTCCCACTTTTCTATTAAGCCACACCCATTTTTAAGCCACTCCCACCGTTTTTAAGCCCCTCCCACCGTTTTTAAGCCCCTCCCATCGGTTTTAAGCCCCTCCCACTTTTCTATTAAGCCCTTCCCACTTTTCTATTAAGCCACACCCATTTTTAAGCCACTCCCACCGTTTTTAAGCCCCTCCCACCGTTTTTAAGCCCCTCCCATCGGTTTTAAGCCCCTCCCACTTTTCTATTAAGCCCCTCCCACTTTTCTATTAAGCCACACCCATTTTTAAGCCACTCCCACCGTTTTTAAGCCACTCCCACCGTTTTTAAGCCACTCCCATCGTTTTTTTAAGCCACTCCCACTTTTCTATTAAGCCCCTCCCACTTTTCTATTAAGCCACACCCATTTTAAGCCCCTCCCACCGGTTTAAGCCACTCCCACCGTTTTTAAGCCCCTCCCACTTTTCTATTAAGCCCCTCCCACTTTTCTATTAAGCCACACCCATTTTTAAGCCCCTCCCACCGTTTTAAGCCACTCCCACCGTTTTTAAACCCCACCCACTTTCAACCCTCACTTTCAACCCTAACCCTAACCCAACCCTCACTTTCAACCCTAACCCTAACCCTAATCCAACCCTCACTTTTAACCCTAACCCTAACTCCACCCACTTTTAAGCCCCTCCCACTTTTCTATTAAGCCCCTCCCACTTTTCTATTAAGCCACACCCATTTTTAAGCCCCTCCCACCGTTTTGAGCCCCTCCCACCGTTTTTAAGCCACTCCCACTTTTCTATTAAGCCCCTCCCACTTTTCCATTAAGCCACACCCATTTTTAAGCCCCTCCCACCGTTTTAAGCCCCTCCCACCGTTTTTAAGCCCCTCCCACTTTTCTATTAAGCCCTTCCCACTTTTCTATTAAGCCACACCCATTTTTAAGCCACTCCCACCGTTTTTAAGCCCCTCCCACCGTTTTTAAGCCCCTCCCATCGGTTTTAAGCCCCTCCCACTTTTCTATTAAGCCCTTCCCACTTTTCTATTAAGCCACACCCATTTTTAAGCCACTCCCACCGTTTTTAAGCCCCTCCCACCGTTTTTAAGCCCCTCCCATCGGTTTTAAGCCCCTCCCACTTTTCTATTAAGCCCCTCCCACTTTTCCATTAAGCCACACCCATTTTTAAGCCCCTCCCACCGTTTTAAGCCCCTCCCACCGTTTTTAAGCCCCTCCCACTTTTCTATTAAGCCCTTCCCACTTTTCTATTAAGCCACACCCATTTTTAAGCCACTCCCACCGTTTTTAAGCCCCTCCCACCGTTTTTAAGCCCCTCCCATCGGTTTTAAGCCCCTCCCACTTTTCTATTAAGCCCTTCCCACTTTTCTATTAAGCCACACCCATTTTTAAGCCACTCCCACCGTTTTTAAGCCCCTCCCACCGTTTTTAAGCCCCTCCCACCGTTTTTAAGCCCCTCCCATCGGTTTTAAGCCCCTCCCACTTTTCTATTAAGCCACACCCATTTTAAGCCCCTCCCACCGGTTTAAGCCACTCCCACCGTTTTTAAGCCCCTCCCACTTTTCTATTAAGCCCCTCCCACTTTTCTATTAAGCCACACCCATTTTTAAGCCCCTCCTGCCTTTTTTTAAGCCCCTCCCACTTTTCTATTAAGCCCCTCCCACTTTTCTATTAAGCCACACCCATTTTTAAGCCCCTCCCACCGTTTTGAGCCCCTCCCACCGTTTTTTAAGCCACTCCCACTTTTCTATTAAGCCCCTCCCACTTTTCTATTAAGCCACACCCATTTTTAAGCCACTCCCACCGTTTTTAAGCCCCTCCCACCGTTTTTAAGCCCCTCCCATCGGTTTTAAGCCCCTCCCACTTTTCTATTAAGCCCCTCCCACTTTTCTATTAAGCCCTTCCCACTTTTCTATTAAGCCACACCCATTTTTAAGCCACTCCCACCGTTTTTAAGCCCCTCCCACCGTTTTTAAGCCCCTCCCATCGGTTTTAAGCCCCTCCCACTTTTCTATTAAGCCCCTCCCACTTTTCTATTAAGCCACACCCATTTTTAAGCCACTCCCACCGTTTTTAAGCCCCTCCCACCGTTTTTAAGCCCCTCCCACTTTTCTATTAAGCCCCTCCCACTTTTCCATTAAGTCACACCCATTTTTAAGCCCCTCCCACCGTTTTAAGCCCAGCCCACCGTTTTTAAGCCCCTCCCACTTTTCTATTAAGCCCTTCCCACTTTTCTATTAAGCCACACCCATTTTTAAGCCACTCCCACCGTTTTTAAGCCCCTCCCACCGTTTTTAAGCCCCTCCCATCGGTTTTAAGCCCCTCCCACTTTTCTATTAAGCCCCTCCCACTTTTCTATTAAGCCCTTCCCACTTTTCTATTAAGCCACACCCATTTTTAAGCCACTCCCACCGTTTTTAAGCCCCTCCCACCGTTTTTAAGCCCCTCCCATCGGTTTTAAGCCCCTCCCACTTTTCTATTAAGCCCCTCCCACTTTTCTATTAAGCCACACCCATTTTTAAGCCACTCCCACCGTTTTTAAGCCCCTCCCACCGGTTTTAAGCCACTCCCATCGTTTTTTAAGCCACTCCCACTTTTCTATTAAGCCCCTCCCACTTTTCTATTAAGCCACACCCATTTTTAAGCCCCTCCCACCGTTTTAAGCCACTCCCACCGTTTTTAAACCCCACCCACTTTCAACCCTCACTTTCAACCCTAACCCTAACCCAACCCTCACTTTCAACCCTAACCCTAACCCTAATCCAACCCTCACTTTTAACCCTAACCCTAACTCCACCCACTTTTAAGCCCCTCCCACTTTTCTATTAAGCCCCTCCCACTTTTCTATTAAGCCACACCCATTTTTAAGCCCCTCCCACCGTTTTGAGCCCCTCCCACCGTTTTTAAGCCACTCCCACTTTTCTATTAAGCCCCTCCCACTTTTCCATTAAGCCACACCCATTTTTAAGCCCCTCCCACCGTTTTAAGCCCCTCCCACCGTTTTTAAGCCCCTCCCACTTTTCTATTAAGCCCTTCCCACTTTTCTATTAAGCCACACCCATTTTTAAGCCACTCCCACCGTTTTTAAGCCCCTCCCACCGTTTTTAAGCCCCTCCCATCGGTTTTAAGCCCCTCCCACTTTTCTATTAAGCCCTTCCCACTTTTCTATTAAGCCACACCCATTTTTAAGCCACTCCCACCGTTTTTAAGCCCCTCCCACCGTTTTTAAGCCCCTCCCATCGGTTTTAAGCCCCTCCCACTTTTCTATTAAGCCCCTCCCACTTTTCTATTAAGCCACACCCATTTTTAAGCCACTCCCACCGTTTTTAAGCCACTCCCACCGTTTTTAAGCCACTCCCATCGTTTTTTTAAGCCACTCCCACTTTTCTATTAAGCCCCTCCCACTTTTCTATTAAGCCACACCCATTTTAAGCCCCTCCCACCGGTTTAAGCCACTCCCACCGTTTTTAAGCCCCTCCCACTTTTCTATTAAGCCCCTCCCACTTTTCTATTAAGCCACACCCATTTTTAAGCCCCTCCCACCGTTTTAAGCCACTCCCACCGTTTTTAAACCCCACCCACTTTCAACCCTCACTTTCAACCCTAACCCTAACCCAACCCTCACTTTCAACCCTAACCCTAACCCTAATCCAACCCTCACTTTTAACCCTAACCCTAACTCCACCCACTTTTAAGCCCCTCCCACTTTTCTATTAAGCCCCTCCCACTTTTCTATTAAGCCACACCCATTTTTAAGCCCCTCCCACCGTTTTGAGCCCCTCCCACCGTTTTTAAGCCACTCCCACTTTTCTATTAAGCCCCTCCCACTTTTCCATTAAGCCACACCCATTTTTAAGCCCCTCCCACCGTTTTAAGCCCCTCCCACCGTTTTTAAGCCCCTCCCACTTTTCTATTAAGCCCTTCCCACTTTTCTATTAAGCCACACCCATTTTTAAGCCACTCCCACCGTTTTTAAGCCCCTCCCACCGTTTTTAAGCCCCTCCCATCGGTTTTAAGCCCCTCCCACTTTTCTATTAAGCCCTTCCCACTTTTCTATTAAGCCACACCCATTTTTAAGCCACTCCCACCGTTTTTAAGCCCCTCCCACCGTTTTTAAGCCCCTCCCATCGGTTTTAAGCCCCTCCCACTTTTCTATTAAGCCCCTCCCACTTTTCTATTAAGCCACACCCATTTTTAAGCCACTCCCACCGTTTTTAAGCCACTCCCACCGTTTTTAAGCCACTCCCATCGTTTTTTTAAGCCACTCCCACTTTTCTATTAAGCCCCTCCCACTTTTCTATTAAGCCACACCCATTTTAAGCCCCTCCCACCGGTTTAAGCCACTCCCACCGTTTTTAAGCCCCTCCCACTTTTCTATTAAGCCCCTCCCACTTTTCTATTAAGCCACACCCATTTTTAAGCCCCTCCTGCCTTTTTTTAAGCCCCTCCCACTTTTCTATTAAGCCCCTCCCATCGGTTTTAAGCCCCTCCCACTTTTCTATTAAGCCCCTCCCACTTTTCTATTAAGCCCTTCCCACTTTTCTATTAAGCCACACCCATTTTTAAGCCACTCCCACCGTTTTTAAGCCCCTCCCACCGTTTTTAAGCCCCTCCCATCGGTTTTAAGCCCCTCCCACTTTTCTATTAAGCCCCTCCCACTTTTCTATTAAGCCACACCCATTTTTAAGCCACTCCCACCGTTTTTAAGCCCCTCCCACCGGTTTTAAGCCACTCCCATCGTTTTTTAAGCCACTCCCACTTTTCTATTAAGCCCCTCCCACTTTTCTATTAAGCCACACCCATTTTTAAGCCCCTCCCACCGTTTTAAGCCACTCCCACCGTTTTTAAACCCCACCCACTTTCAACCCTCACTTTCAACCCTAACCCTAACCCAACCCTCACTTTCAACCCTAACCCTAACCCTAATCCAACCCTCACTTTTAACCCTAACCCTAACTCCACCCACTTTTAAGCCCCTCCCACTTTTCTATTAAGCCCCTCCCACTTTTCTATTAAGCCACACCCATTTTTAAGCCCCTCCCACCGTTTTGAGCCCCTCCCACCGTTTTTAAGCCACTCCCACTTTTCTATTAAGCCCCTCCCACTTTTCCATTAAGCCACACCCATTTTTAAGCCCCTCCCACCGTTTTAAGCCCCTCCCACCGTTTTTAAGCCCCTCCCACTTTTCTATTAAGCCCTTCCCACTTTTCTATTAAGCCACACCCATTTTTAAGCCACTCCCACCGTTTTTAAGCCCCTCCCACCGTTTTTAAGCCCCTCCCATCGGTTTTAAGCCCCTCCCACTTTTCTATTAAGCCCTTCCCACTTTTCTATTAAGCCACACCCATTTTTAAGCCACTCCCACCGTTTTTAAGCCCCTCCCACCGTTTTTAAGCCCCTCCCATCGGTTTTAAGCCCCTCCCACTTTTCTATTAAGCCCCTCCCACTTTTCTATTAAGCCACACCCATTTTTAAGCCACTCCCACCGTTTTTAAGCCACTCCCACCGTTTTTAAGCCACTCCCATCGTTTTTTTAAGCCACTCCCACTTTTCTATTAAGCCCCTCCCACTTTTCTATTAAGCCACACCCATTTTAAGCCCCTCCCACCGGTTTAAGCCACTCCCACCGTTTTTAAGCCCCTCCCACTTTTCTATTAAGCCCCTCCCACTTTTCTATTAAGCCACACCCATTTTTAAGCCCCTCCCACCGTTTTAAGCCACTCCCACCGTTTTTAAACCCCACCCACTTTCAACCCTCACTTTCAACCCTAACCCTAACCCAACCCTCACTTTCAACCCTAACCCTAACCCTAATCCAACCCTCACTTTTAACCCTAACCCTAACTCCACCCACTTTTAAGCCCCTCCCACTTTTCTATTAAGCCCCTCCCACTTTTCTATTAAGCCACACCCATTTTTAAGCCCCTCCCACCGTTTTGAGCCCCTCCCACCGTTTTTAAGCCACTCCCACTTTTCTATTAAGCCCCTCCCACTTTTCCATTAAGCCACACCCATTTTTAAGCCCCTCCCACCGTTTTAAGCCCCTCCCACCGTTTTTAAGCCCCTCCCACTTTTCTATTAAGCCCTTCCCACTTTTCTATTAAGCCACACCCATTTTTAAGCCACTCCCACCGTTTTTAAGCCCCTCCCACCGTTTTTAAGCCCCTCCCATCGGTTTTAAGCCCCTCCCACTTTTCTATTAAGCCCTTCCCACTTTTCTATTAAGCCACACCCATTTTTAAGCCACTCCCACCGTTTTTAAGCCCCTCCCACCGTTTTTAAGCCACTCCCACCGTTTTTAAGCCACTCCCATCGTTTTTTTAAGCCACTCCCACTTTTCTATTAAGCCCCTCCCACTTTTCTATTAAGCCACACCCATTTTAAGCCCCTCCCACCGGTTTAAGCCACTCCCACCGTTTTTAAGCCCCTCCCACTTTTCTATTAAGCCCCTCCCACTTTTCTATTAAGCCACACCCATTTTTAAGCCCCTCCCACCGTTTTAAGCCACTCCCACCGTTTTTAAACCCCACCCACTTTCAACCCTCACTTTCAACCCTAACCCTAACCCAACCCTCACTTTCAACCCTAACCCTAACCCTAATCCAACCCTCACTTTTAACCCTAACCCTAACTCCACCCACTTTTAAGCCCCTCCCACTTTTCTATTAAGCCCCTCCCACTTTTCTATTAAGCCACACCCATTTTTAAGCCCCTCCCACCGTTTTGAGCCCCTCCCACCGTTTTTAAGCCACTCCCACTTTTCTATTAAGCCCCTCCCACTTTTCCATTAAGCCACACCCATTTTTAAGCCCCTCCCACCGTTTTAAGCCCCTCCCACCGTTTTTAAGCCCCTCCCACTTTTCTATTAAGCCCTTCCCACTTTTCTATTAAGCCACACCCATTTTTAAGCCACTCCCACCGTTTTTAAGCCCCTCCCACCGTTTTTAAGCCCCTCCCATCGGTTTTAAGCCCCTCCCACTTTTCTATTAAGCCCTTCCCACTTTTCTATTAAGCCACACCCATTTTTAAGCCACTCCCACCGTTTTTAAGCCCCTCCCACCGTTTTTAAGCCCCTCCCATCGGTTTTAAGCCCCTCCCACTTTTCTATTAAGCCCCTCCCACTTTTCTATTAAGCCACACCCATTTTTAAGCCACTCCCACCGTTTTTAAGCCACTCCCACCGTTTTTAAGCCACTCCCATCGTTTTTTTAAGCCACTCCCACTTTTCTATTAAGCCCCTCCCACTTTTCTATTAAGCCACACCCATTTTAAGCCCCTCCCACCGGTTTAAGCCACTCCCACCGTTTTTAAGCCCCTCCCACTTTTCTATTAAGCCCCTCCCACTTTTCTATTAAGCCACACCCATTTTTAAGCCCCTCCTGCCTTTTTTTAAGCCCCTCCCACTTTTCTATTAAGCCCCTCCCATCGGTTTTAAGCCCCTCCCACTTTTCTATTAAGCCCCTCCCACTTTTCTATTAAGCCCTTCCCACTTTTCTATTAAGCCACACCCATTTTTAAGCCACTCCCACCGTTTTTAAGCCCCTCCCACCGTTTTTAAGCCCCTCCCATCGGTTTTAAGCCCCTCCCACTTTTCTATTAAGCCCCTCCCACTTTTCTATTAAGCCACACCCATTTTTAAGCCACTCCCACCGTTTTTAAGCCCCTCCCACCGGTTTTAAGCCACTCCCATCGTTTTTTAAGCCACTCCCACTTTTCTATTAAGCCCCTCCCACTTTTCTATTAAGCCACACCCATTTTTAAGCCCCTCCCACCGTTTTAAGCCACTCCCACCGTTTTTAAACCCCACCCACTTTCAACCCTCACTTTCAACCCTAACCCTAACCCAACCCTCACTTTCAACCCTAACCCTAACCCTAATCCAACCCTCACTTTTAACCCTAACCCTAACTCCACCCACTTTTAAGCCCCTCCCACTTTTCTATTAAGCCCCTCCCACTTTTCTATTAAGCCACACCCATTTTTAAGCCCCTCCCACCGTTTTGAGCCCCTCCCACCGTTTTTAAGCCACTCCCACTTTTCTATTAAGCCCCTCCCACTTTTCCATTAAGCCACACCCATTTTTAAGCCCCTCCCACCGTTTTAAGCCCCTCCCACCGTTTTTAAGCCCCTCCCACTTTTCTATTAAGCCCTTCCCACTTTTCTATTAAGCCACACCCATTTTTAAGCCACTCCCACCGTTTTTAAGCCCCTCCCACCGTTTTTAAGCCCCTCCCATCGGTTTTAAGCCCCTCCCACTTTTCTATTAAGCCCTTCCCACTTTTCTATTAAGCCACACCCATTTTTAAGCCACTCCCACCGTTTTTAAGCCCCTCCCACCGTTTTTAAGCCCCTCCCATCGGTTTTAAGCCCCTCCCACTTTTCTATTAAGCCCCTCCCACTTTTCTATTAAGCCACACCCATTTTTAAGCCACTCCCACCGTTTTTAAGCCACTCCCACCGTTTTTAAGCCACTCCCATCGTTTTTTTAAGCCACTCCCACTTTTCTATTAAGCCCCTCCCACTTTTCTATTAAGCCACACCCATTTTAAGCCCCTCCCACCGGTTTAAGCCACTCCCACCGTTTTTAAGCCCCTCCCACTTTTCTATTAAGCCCCTCCCACTTTTCTATTAAGCCACACCCATTTTTAAGCCCCTCCCACCGTTTTAAGCCACTCCCACCGTTTTTAAACCCCACCCACTTTCAACCCTCACTTTCAACCCTAACCCTAACCCAACCCTCACTTTCAACCCTAACCCTAACCCTAATCCAACCCTCACTTTTAACCCTAACCCTAACTCCACCCACTTTTAAGCCCCTCCCACTTTTCTATTAAGCCCCTCCCACTTTTCTATTAAGCCACACCCATTTTTAAGCCCCTCCCACCGTTTTGAGCCCCTCCCACCGTTTTTAAGCCACTCCCACTTTTCTATTAAGCCCCTCCCACTTTTCCATTAAGCCACACCCATTTTTAAGCCCCTCCCACCGTTTTAAGCCCCTCCCACCGTTTTTAAGCCCCTCCCACTTTTCTATTAAGCCCTTCCCACTTTTCTATTAAGCCACACCCATTTTTAAGCCACTCCCACCGTTTTTAAGCCCCTCCCACCGTTTTTAAGCCCCTCCCATCGGTTTTAAGCCCCTCCCACTTTTCTATTAAGCCCTTCCCACTTTTCTATTAAGCCACACCCATTTTTAAGCCACTCCCACCGTTTTTAAGCCCCTCCCACCGTTTTTAAGCCCCTCCCATCGGTTTTAAGCCCCTCCCACTTTTCTATTAAGCCCCTCCCACTTTTCTATTAAGCCACACCCATTTTTAAGCCACTCCCACCGTTTTTAAGCCACTCCCACCGTTTTTAAGCCACTCCCATCGTTTTTTTAAGCCACTCCCACTTTTCTATTAAGCCCCTCCCACTTTTCTATTAAGCCACACCCATTTTAAGCCCCTCCCACCGGTTTAAGCCACTCCCACCGTTTTTAAGCCCCTCCCACTTTTCTATTAAGCCCCTCCCACTTTTCTATTAAGCCCCTCCCACTTTTCTATTAAGCCCTTCCCACTTTTCTATTAAGCCACACCCATTTTTAAGCCACTCCCACCGTTTTTAAGCCCCTCCCACCGTTTTTAAGCCCCTCCCATCGGTTTTAAGCCCCTCCCACTTTTCTATTAAGCCCCTCCCACTTTTCTATTAAGCCACACCCATTTTTAAGCCACTCCCACCGTTTTTAAGCCCCTCCCACCGGTTTTAAGCCACTCCCATCGTTTTTTAAGCCACTCCCACTTTTCTATTAAGCCCCTCCCACTTTTCTATTAAGCCACACCCATTTTTAAGCCCCTCCCACCGTTTTAAGCCACTCCCACCGTTTTTAAACCCCACCCACTTTCAACCCTCACTTTCAACCCTAACCCTAACCCAACCCTCACTTTCAACCCTAACCCTAACCCTAATCCAACCCTCACTTTTAACCCTAACCCTAACTCCACCCACTTTTAAGCCCCTCCCACTTTTCTATTAAGCCCCTCCCACTTTTCTATTAAGCCACACCCATTTTTAAGCCCCTCCCACCGTTTTGAGCCCCTCCCACCGTTTTTAAGCCACTCCCACTTTTCTATTAAGCCCCTCCCACTTTTCCATTAAGCCACACCCATTTTTAAGCCCCTCCCACCGTTTTAAGCCCCTCCCACCGTTTTTAAGCCCCTCCCACTTTTCTATTAAGCCCTTCCCACTTTTCTATTAAGCCACACCCATTTTTAAGCCACTCCCACCGTTTTTAAGCCCCTCCCACCGTTTTTAAGCCCCTCCCATCGGTTTTAAGCCCCTCCCACTTTTCTATTAAGCCCTTCCCACTTTTCTATTAAGCCACACCCATTTTTAAGCCACTCCCACCGTTTTTAAGCCCCTCCCACCGTTTTTAAGCCCCTCCCATCGGTTTTAAGCCCCTCCCACTTTTCTATTAAGCCCCTCCCACTTTTCTATTAAGCCACACCCATTTTTAAGCCACTCCCACCGTTTTTAAGCCACTCCCACCGTTTTTAAGCCACTCCCATCGTTTTTTTAAGCCACTCCCACTTTTCTATTAAGCCCCTCCCACTTTTCTATTAAGCCACACCCATTTTAAGCCCCTCCCACCGGTTTAAGCCACTCCCACCGTTTTTAAGCCCCTCCCACTTTTCTATTAAGCCCCTCCCACTTTTCTATTAAGCCACACCCATTTTTAAGCCCCTCCCACCGTTTTAAGCCACTCCCACCGTTTTTAAACCCCACCCACTTTCAACCCTCACTTTCAACCCTAACCCTAACCCAACCCTCACTTTCAACCCTAACCCTAACCCTAATCCAACCCTCACTTTTAACCCTAACCCTAACTCCACCCACTTTTAAGCCCCTCCCACTTTTCTATTAAGCCCCTCCCACTTTTCTATTAAGCCACACCCATTTTTAAGCCCCTCCCACCGTTTTGAGCCCCTCCCACCGTTTTTAAGCCACTCCCACTTTTCTATTAAGCCCCTCCCACTTTTCCATTAAGCCACACCCATTTTTAAGCCCCTCCCACCGTTTTAAGCCCCTCCCACCGTTTTTAAGCCCCTCCCACTTTTCTATTAAGCCCTTCCCACTTTTCTATTAAGCCACACCCATTTTTAAGCCACTCCCACCGTTTTTAAGCCCCTCCCACCGTTTTTAAGCCCCTCCCATCGGTTTTAAGCCCCTCCCACTTTTCTATTAAGCCCTTCCCACTTTTCTATTAAGCCACACCCATTTTTAAGCCACTCCCACCGTTTTTAAGCCCCTCCCACCGTTTTTAAGCCCCTCCCATCGGTTTTAAGCCCCTCCCACTTTTCTATTAAGCCCCTCCCACTTTTCTATTAAGCCACACCCATTTTTAAGCCACTCCCACCGTTTTTAAGCCACTCCCACCGTTTTTAAGCCACTCCCATCGTTTTTTTAAGCCACTCCCACTTTTCTATTAAGCCCCTCCCACTTTTCTATTAAGCCACACCCATTTTAAGCCCCTCCCACCGGTTTAAGCCACTCCCACCGTTTTTAAGCCCCTCCCACTTTTCTATTAAGCCCCTCCCACTTTTCTATTAAGCCACACCCATTTTTAAGCCCCTCCTGCCTTTTTTTAAGCCCCTCCCACTTTTCTATTAAGCCCCTCCCACTTTTCTATTAAGCCACACCCATTTTTAAGCCCCTCCCACCGTTTTGAGCCCCTCCCACCGTTTTTTAAGCCACTCCCACTTTTCTATTAAGCCCCTCCCACTTTTCTATTAAGCCACACCCATTTTTAAGCCACTCCCACCGTTTTTAAGCCCCTCCCACCGTTTTTAAGCCCCTCCCATCGGTTTTAAGCCCCTCCCACTTTTCTATTAAGCCCCTCCCACTTTTCTATTAAGCCCTTCCCACTTTTCTATTAAGCCACACCCATTTTTAAGCCACTCCCACCGTTTTTAAGCCCCTCCCACCGTTTTTAAGCCCCTCCCATCGGTTTTAAGCCCCTCCCACTTTTCTATTAAGCCCCTCCCACTTTTCTATTAAGCCACACCCATTTTTAAGCCACTCCCACCGTTTTTAAGCCCCTCCCACCGTTTTTAAGCCCCTCCCACTTTTCTATTAAGCCCCTCCCACTTTTCCATTAAGTCACACCCATTTTTAAGCCCCTCCCACCGTTTTAAGCCCATCCCACCGTTTTTAAGCCCCTCCCACTTTTCTATTAAGCCCCTCCCACTTTTCTATTAAGCCACACCCATTTTTAAGCCACTCCCACCGTTTTTAAGCCCCTCCCACCGTTTTTAAGCCCCTCCCATCGGTTTTAAGCCCCTCCCACTTTTCTATTAAGCCCTTCCCACTTTTCTATTAAGCCACACCCATTTTTAAGCCACTCCCACCGTTTTTAAGCCCCTCCCACCGTTTTTAAGCCCCTCCCATCGGTTTTAAGCCCCTCCCACTTTTCTATTAAGCCCCTCCCACTTTTCCATTAAGCCACACCCATTTTTAAGCCCCTCCCACCGTTTTAAGCCCCTCCCACCGTTTTTAAGCCCCTCCCACTTTTCTATTAAGCCCTTCCCACTTTTCTATTAAGCCACACCCATTTTTAAGCCACTCCCACCGTTTTTAAGCCCCTCCCACCGTTTTTAAGCCCCTCCCATCGGTTTTAAGCCCCTCCCACTTTTCTATTAAGCCCTTCCCACTTTTCTATTAAGCCACACCCATTTTTAAGCCACTCCCACCGTTTTTAAGCCCCTCCCACCGTTTTTAAGCCCCTCCCACCGTTTTTAAGCCCCTCCCATCGGTTTTAAGCCCCTCCCACTTTTCTATTAAGCCACACCCATTTTAAGCCCCTCCCACCGGTTTAAGCCACTCCCACCGTTTTTAAGCCCCTCCCACTTTTCTATTAAGCCCCTCCCACTTTTCTATTAAGCCACACCCATTTTTAAGCCCCTCCTGCCTTTTTTTAAGCCCCTCCCACTTTTCTATTAAGCCCCTCCCACTTTTCTATTAAGCCACACCCATTTTTAAGCCCCTCCCACCGTTTTGAGCCCCTCCCACCGTTTTTTAAGCCACTCCCACTTTTCTATTAAGCCCCTCCCACTTTTCTATTAAGCCACACCCATTTTTAAGCCACTCCCACCGTTTTTAAGCCCCTCCCACCGTTTTTAAGCCCCTCCCATCGGTTTTAAGCCCCTCCCACTTTTCTATTAAGCCCCTCCCACTTTTCTATTAAGCCACACCCATTTTTAAGCCACTCCCACCGTTTTTAAGCCACTCCCACCGTTTTTAAGCCACTCCCATCGTTTTTTTAAGCCACTCCCACTTTTCTATTAAGCCCCTCCCACTTTTCTATTAAGCCACACCCATTTTAAGCCCCTCCCACCGGTTTAAGCCACTCCCACCGTTTTTAAGCCCCTCCCACTTTTCTATTAAGCCCCTCCCACTTTTCTATTAAGCCACACCCATTTTTAAGCCCCTCCTGCCTTTTTTTAAGCCCCTCCCACTTTTCTATTAAGCCCCTCCCATCGGTTTTAAGCCCCTCCCACTTTTCTATTAAGCCCCTCCCACTTTTCTATTAAGCCCTTCCCACTTTTCTATTAAGCCACACCCATTTTTAAGCCACTCCCACCGTTTTTAAGCCCCTCCCACCGTTTTTAAGCCCCTCCCATCGGTTTTAAGCCCCTCCCACTTTTCTATTAAGCCCCTCCCACTTTTCTATTAAGCCACACCCATTTTTAAGCCACTCCCACCGTTTTTAAGCCCCTCCCACCGGTTTTAAGCCACTCCCATCGTTTTTTAAGCCACTCCCACTTTTCTATTAAGCCCCTCCCACTTTTCTATTAAGCCACACCCATTTTTAAGCCCCTCCCACCGTTTTAAGCCACTCCCACCGTTTTTAAACCCCACCCACTTTCAACCCTCACTTTCAACCCTAACCCTAACCCAACCCTCACTTTCAACCCTAACCCTAACCCTAATCCAACCCTCACTTTTAACCCTAACCCTAACTCCACCCACTTTTAAGCCCCTCCCACTTTTCTATTAAGCCCCTCCCACTTTTCTATTAAGCCACACCCATTTTTAAGCCCCTCCCACCGTTTTGAGCCCCTCCCACCGTTTTTAAGCCACTCCCACTTTTCTATTAAGCCCCTCCCACTTTTCCATTAAGCCACACCCATTTTTAAGCCCCTCCCACCGTTTTAAGCCCCTCCCACCGTTTTTAAGCCCCTCCCACTTTTCTATTAAGCCCTTCCCACTTTTCTATTAAGCCACACCCATTTTTAAGCCACTCCCACCGTTTTTAAGCCCCTCCCACCGTTTTTAAGCCCCTCCCATCGGTTTTAAGCCCCTCCCACTTTTCTATTAAGCCCTTCCCACTTTTCTATTAAGCCACACCCATTTTTAAGCCACTCCCACCGTTTTTAAGCCCCTCCCACCGTTTTTAAGCCCCTCCCATCGGTTTTAAGCCCCTCCCACTTTTCTATTAAGCCCCTCCCACTTTTCTATTAAGCCACACCCATTTTTAAGCCACTCCCACCGTTTTTAAGCCACTCCCACCGTTTTTAAGCCACTCCCATCGTTTTTTTAAGCCACTCCCACTTTTCTATTAAGCCCCTCCCACTTTTCTATTAAGCCACACCCATTTTAAGCCCCTCCCACCGGTTTAAGCCACTCCCACCGTTTTTAAGCCCCTCCCACTTTTCTATTAAGCCCCTCCCACTTTTCTATTAAGCCACACCCATTTTTAAGCCCCTCCCACCGTTTTAAGCCACTCCCACCGTTTTTAAACCCCACCCACTTTCAACCCTCACTTTCAACCCTAACCCTAACCCAACCCTCACTTTCAACCCTAACCCTAACCCTAATCCAACCCTCACTTTTAACCCTAACCCTAACTCCACCCACTTTTAAGCCCCTCCCACTTTTCTATTAAGCCCCTCCCACTTTTCTATTAAGCCACACCCATTTTTAAGCCCCTCCCACCGTTTTGAGCCCCTCCCACCGTTTTTAAGCCACTCCCACTTTTCTATTAAGCCCCTCCCACTTTTCCATTAAGCCACACCCATTTTTAAGCCCCTCCCACCGTTTTAAGCCCCTCCCACCGTTTTTAAGCCCCTCCCACTTTTCTATTAAGCCCTTCCCACTTTTCTATTAAGCCACACCCATTTTTAAGCCACTCCCACCGTTTTTAAGCCCCTCCCACCGTTTTTAAGCCCCTCCCATCGGTTTTAAGCCCCTCCCACTTTTCTATTAAGCCCTTCCCACTTTTCTATTAAGCCACACCCATTTTTAAGCCACTCCCACCGTTTTTAAGCCCCTCCCACCGTTTTTAAGCCACTCCCACCGTTTTTAAGCCACTCCCATCGTTTTTTTAAGCCACTCCCACTTTTCTATTAAGCCCCTCCCACTTTTCTATTAAGCCACACCCATTTTAAGCCCCTCCCACCGGTTTAAGCCACTCCCACCGTTTTTAAGCCCCTCCCACTTTTCTATTAAGCCCCTCCCACTTTTCTATTAAGCCACACCCATTTTTAAGCCCCTCCCACCGTTTTAAGCCACTCCCACCGTTTTTAAACCCCACCCACTTTCAACCCTCACTTTCAACCCTAACCCTAACCCAACCCTCACTTTCAACCCTAACCCTAACCCTAATCCAACCCTCACTTTTAACCCTAACCCTAACTCCACCCACTTTTAAGCCCCTCCCACTTTTCTATTAAGCCCCTCCCACTTTTCTATTAAGCCACACCCATTTTTAAGCCCCTCCCACCGTTTTGAGCCCCTCCCACCGTTTTTAAGCCACTCCCACTTTTCTATTAAGCCCCTCCCACTTTTCCATTAAGCCACACCCATTTTTAAGCCCCTCCCACCGTTTTAAGCCCCTCCCACCGTTTTTAAGCCCCTCCCACTTTTCTATTAAGCCCTTCCCACTTTTCTATTAAGCCACACCCATTTTTAAGCCACTCCCACCGTTTTTAAGCCCCTCCCACCGTTTTTAAGCCCCTCCCATCGGTTTTAAGCCCCTCCCACTTTTCTATTAAGCCCTTCCCACTTTTCTATTAAGCCACACCCATTTTTAAGCCACTCCCACCGTTTTTAAGCCCCTCCCACCGTTTTTAAGCCCCTCCCATCGGTTTTAAGCCCCTCCCACTTTTCTATTAAGCCCCTCCCACTTTTCTATTAAGCCACACCCATTTTTAAGCCACTCCCACCGTTTTTAAGCCACTCCCACCGTTTTTAAGCCACTCCCATCGTTTTTTTAAGCCACTCCCACTTTTCTATTAAGCCCCTCCCACTTTTCTATTAAGCCACACCCATTTTAAGCCCCTCCCACCGGTTTAAGCCACTCCCACCGTTTTTAAGCCCCTCCCACTTTTCTATTAAGCCCCTCCCACTTTTCTATTAAGCCACACCCATTTTTAAGCCCCTCCTGCCTTTTTTTAAGCCCCTCCCACTTTTCTATTAAGCCCCTCCCATCGGTTTTAAGCCCCTCCCACTTTTCTATTAAGCCCCTCCCACTTTTCTATTAAGCCCTTCCCACTTTTCTATTAAGCCACACCCATTTTTAAGCCACTCCCACCGTTTTTAAGCCCCTCCCACCGTTTTTAAGCCCCTCCCATCGGTTTTAAGCCCCTCCCACTTTTCTATTAAGCCCCTCCCACTTTTCTATTAAGCCACACCCATTTTTAAGCCACTCCCACCGTTTTTAAGCCCCTCCCACCGGTTTTAAGCCACTCCCATCGTTTTTTAAGCCACTCCCACTTTTCTATTAAGCCCCTCCCACTTTTCTATTAAGCCACACCCATTTTTAAGCCCCTCCCACCGTTTTAAGCCACTCCCACCGTTTTTAAACCCCACCCACTTTCAACCCTCACTTTCAACCCTAACCCTAACCCAACCCTCACTTTCAACCCTAACCCTAACCCTAATCCAACCCTCACTTTTAACCCTAACCCTAACTCCACCCACTTTTAAGCCCCTCCCACTTTTCTATTAAGCCCCTCCCACTTTTCTATTAAGCCACACCCATTTTTAAGCCCCTCCCACCGTTTTGAGCCCCTCCCACCGTTTTTAAGCCACTCCCACTTTTCTATTAAGCCCCTCCCACTTTTCCATTAAGCCACACCCATTTTTAAGCCCCTCCCACCGTTTTAAGCCCCTCCCACCGTTTTTAAGCCCCTCCCACTTTTCTATTAAGCCCTTCCCACTTTTCTATTAAGCCACACCCATTTTTAAGCCACTCCCACCGTTTTTAAGCCCCTCCCACCGTTTTTAAGCCCCTCCCATCGGTTTTAAGCCCCTCCCACTTTTCTATTAAGCCCTTCCCACTTTTCTATTAAGCCACACCCATTTTTAAGCCACTCCCACCGTTTTTAAGCCCCTCCCACCGTTTTTAAGCCCCTCCCATCGGTTTTAAGCCCCTCCCACTTTTCTATTAAGCCCCTCCCACTTTTCTATTAAGCCACACCCATTTTTAAGCCACTCCCACCGTTTTTAAGCCACTCCCACCGTTTTTAAGCCACTCCCATCGTTTTTTTAAGCCACTCCCACTTTTCTATTAAGCCCCTCCCACTTTTCTATTAAGCCACACCCATTTTAAGCCCCTCCCACCGGTTTAAGCCACTCCCACCGTTTTTAAGCCCCTCCCACTTTTCTATTAAGCCCCTCCCACTTTTCTATTAAGCCACACCCATTTTTAAGCCCCTCCCACCGTTTTAAGCCACTCCCACCGTTTTTAAACCCCACCCACTTTCAACCCTCACTTTCAACCCTAACCCTAACCCAACCCTCACTTTCAACCCTAACCCTAACCCTAATCCAACCCTCACTTTTAACCCTAACCCTAACTCCACCCACTTTTAAGCCCCTCCCACTTTTCTATTAAGCCCCTCCCACTTTTCTATTAAGCCACACCCATTTTTAAGCCCCTCCCACCGTTTTGAGCCCCTCCCACCGTTTTTAAGCCACTCCCACTTTTCTATTAAGCCCCTCCCACTTTTCCATTAAGCCACACCCATTTTTAAGCCCCTCCCACCGTTTTAAGCCCCTCCCACCGTTTTTAAGCCCCTCCCACTTTTCTATTAAGCCCTTCCCACTTTTCTATTAAGCCACACCCATTTTTAAGCCCCTCCCACCGTTTTTAAGCCCCTCCCACCGTTTTTAAGCCCCTCCCATCGGTTTTAAGCCCCTCCCACTTTTCTATTAAGCCACACCCATTTTAAGCCCCTCCCACCGGTTTAAGCCACTCCCACCGTTTTTAAGCCCCTCCCACTTTTCTATTAAGCCCCTCCCACTTTTCTATTAAGCCACACCCATTTTTAAGCCCCTCCTGCCTTTTTTTAAGCCCCTCCCACTTTTCTATTAAGCCCCTCCCACTTTTCTATTAAGCCACACCCATTTTTAAGCCCCTCCCACCGTTTTGAGCCCCTCCCACCGTTTTTTAAGCCACTCCCACTTTTCTATTAAGCCCCTCCCACTTTTCTATTAAGCCACACCCATTTTTAAGCCACTCCCACCGTTTTTAAGCCCCTCCCACCGTTTTTAAGCCCCTCCCATCGGTTTTAAGCCCCTCCCACTTTTCTATTAAGCCCCTCCCACTTTTCTATTAAGCCCTTCCCACTTTTCTATTAAGCCACACCCATTTTTAAGCCACTCCCACCGTTTTTAAGCCCCTCCCACCGTTTTTAAGCCCCTCCCATCGGTTTTAAGCCCCTCCCACTTTTCTATTAAGCCCCTCCCACTTTTCTATTAAGCCACACCCATTTTAAGCCCCTCCCACCGGTTTAAGCCACTCCCACCGTTTTTAAGCCCCTCCCACTTTTCTATTAAGCCCCTCCCACTTTTCTATTAAGCCACACCCATTTTTAAGCCCCTCCTGCCTTTTTTTAAGCCCCTCCCACTTTTCTATTAAGCCCCTCCCACTTTTCTATTAAGCCACACCCATTTTTAAGCCCCTCCCACCGTTTTGAGCCCCTCCCACCGTTTTTTAAGCCACTCCCACTTTTCTATTAAGCCCCTCCCACTTTTCTATTAAGCCACACCCATTTTTAAGCCACTCCCACCGTTTTTAAGCCCCTCCCACCGTTTTTAAGCCCCTCCCATCGGTTTTAAGCCCCTCCCACTTTTCTATTAAGCCCCTCCCACTTTTCTATTAAGCCCTTCCCACTTTTCTATTAAGCCACACCCATTTTTAAGCCACTCCCACCGTTTTTAAGCCCCTCCCACCGTTTTTAAGCCCCTCCCATCGGTTTTAAGCCCCTCCCACTTTTCTATTAAGCCCCTCCCACTTTTCTATTAAGCCACACCCATTTTTAAGCCACTCCCACCGTTTTTAAGCCCCTCCCACCGTTTTTAAGCCCCTCCCACTTTTCTATTAAGCCCCTCCCACTTTTCCATTAAGTCACACCCATTTTTAAGCCCCTCCCACCGTTTTAAGCCCATCCCACCGTTTTTAAGCCCCTCCCACTTTTCTATTAAGCCCCTCCCACTTTTCTATTAAGCCACACCCATTTTTAAGCCACTCCCACCGTTTTTAAGCCCCTCCCACCGTTTTTAAGCCCCTCCCATCGGTTTTAAGCCCCTCCCACTTTTCTATTAAGCCCTTCCCACTTTTCTATTAAGCCACACCCATTTTTAAGCCACTCCCACCGTTTTTAAGCCCCTCCCACCGTTTTTAAGCCCCTCCCATCGGTTTTAAGCCCCTCCCACTTTTCTATTAAGCCCCTCCCACTTTTCCATTAAGCCACACCCATTTTTAAGCCCCTCCCACCGTTTTAAGCCCCTCCCACCGTTTTTAAGCCCCTCCCACTTTTCTATTAAGCCCTTCCCACTTTTCTATTAAGCCACACCCATTTTTAAGCCACTCCCACCGTTTTTAAGCCCCTCCCACCGTTTTTAAGCCCCTCCCATCGGTTTTAAGCCCCTCCCACTTTTCTATTAAGCCCTTCCCACTTTTCTATTAAGCCACACCCATTTTTAAGCCACTCCCACCGTTTTTAAGCCCCTCCCACCGTTTTTAAGCCCCTCCCACCGTTTTTAAGCCCCTCCCATCGGTTTTAAGCCCCTCCCACTTTTCTATTAAGCCACACCCATTTTAAGCCCCTCCCACCGGTTTAAGCCACTCCCACCGTTTTTAAGCCCCTCCCACTTTTCTATTAAGCCCCTCCCACTTTTCTATTAAGCCACACCCATTTTTAAGCCCCTCCTGCCTTTTTTTAAGCCCCTCCCACTTTTCTATTAAGCCCCTCCCACTTTTCTATTAAGCCACACCCATTTTTAAGCCCCTCCCACCGTTTTGAGCCCCTCCCACCGTTTTTTAAGCCACTCCCACTTTTCTATTAAGCCCCTCCCACTTTTCTATTAAGCCACACCCATTTTTAAGCCACTCCCACCGTTTTTAAGCCCCTCCCACCGTTTTTAAGCCCCTCCCATCGGTTTTAAGCCCCTCCCACTTTTCTATTAAGCCCCTCCCACTTTTCTATTAAGCCCTTCCCACTTTTCTATTAAGCCACACCCATTTTTAAGCCACTCCCACCGTTTTTAAGCCCCTCCCACCGTTTTTAAGCCCCTCCCATCGGTTTTAAGCCCCTCCCACTTTTCTATTAAGCCCCTCCCACTTTTCTATTAAGCCACACCCATTTTAAGCCCCTCCCACCGGTTTAAGCCACTCCCACCGTTTTTAAGCCCCTCCCACTTTTCTATTAAGCCCCTCCCACTTTTCTATTAAGCCACACCCATTTTTAAGCCCCTCCTGCCTTTTTTTAAGCCCCTCCCACTTTTCTATTAAGCCCCTCCCACTTTTCTATTAAGCCACACCCATTTTTAAGCCCCTCCCACCGTTTTGAGCCCCTCCCACCGTTTTTTAAGCCACTCCCACTTTTCTATTAAGCCCCTCCCACTTTTCTATTAAGCCACACCCATTTTTAAGCCACTCCCACCGTTTTTAAGCCCCTCCCACCGTTTTTAAGCCCCTCCCATCGGTTTTAAGCCCCTCCCACTTTTCTATTAAGCCCCTCCCACTTTTCTATTAAGCCCTTCCCACTTTTCTATTAAGCCACACCCATTTTTAAGCCACTCCCACCGTTTTTAAGCCCCTCCCACCGTTTTTAAGCCCCTCCCATCGGTTTTAAGCCCCTCCCACTTTTCTATTAAGCCCCTCCCACTTTTCTATTAAGCCACACCCATTTTTAAGCCACTCCCACCGTTTTTAAGCCCCTCCCACCGTTTTTAAGCCCCTCCCACTTTTCTATTAAGCCCCTCCCACTTTTCCATTAAGTCACACCCATTTTTAAGCCCCTCCCACCGTTTTAAGCCCATCCCACCGTTTTTAAGCCCCTCCCACTTTTCTATTAAGCCCCTCCCACTTTTCTATTAAGCCACACCCATTTTTAAGCCACTCCCACCGTTTTTAAGCCCCTCCCACCGTTTTTAAGCCCCTCCCATCGGTTTTAAGCCCCTCCCACTTTTCTATTAAGCCCTTCCCACTTTTCTATTAAGCCACACCCATTTTTAAGCCACTCCCACCGTTTTTAAGCCCCTCCCACCGTTTTTAAGCCCCTCCCATCGGTTTTAAGCCCCTCCCACTTTTCTATTAAGCCCCTCCCACTTTTCCATTAAGCCACACCCATTTTTAAGCCCCTCCCACCGTTTTAAGCCCCTCCCACCGTTTTTAAGCCCCTCCCACTTTTCTATTAAGCCCTTCCCACTTTTCTATTAAGCCACACCCATTTTTAAGCCACTCCCACCGTTTTTAAGCCCCTCCCACCGTTTTTAAGCCCCTCCCATCGGTTTTAAGCCCCTCCCACTTTTCTATTAAGCCCTTCCCACTTTTCTATTAAGCCACACCCATTTTTAAGCCACTCCCACCGTTTTTAAGCCCCTCCCACCGTTTTTAAGCCCCTCCCACCGTTTTTAAGCCCCTCCCATCGGTTTTAAGCCCCTCCCACTTTTCTATTAAGCCACACCCATTTTAAGCCCCTCCCACCGGTTTAAGCCACTCCCACCGTTTTTAAGCCCCTCCCACTTTTCTATTAAGCCCCTCCCACTTTTCTATTAAGCCACACCCATTTTTAAGCCCCTCCTGCCTTTTTTTAAGCCCCTCCCACTTTTCTATTAAGCCCCTCCCACTTTTCTATTAAGCCACACCCATTTTTAAGCCCCTCCCACCGTTTTGAGCCCCTCCCACCGTTTTTTAAGCCACTCCCACTTTTCTATTAAGCCCCTCCCACTTTTCTATTAAGCCACACCCATTTTTAAGCCACTCCCACCGTTTTTAAGCCCCTCCCACCGTTTTTAAGCCCCTCCCATCGGTTTTAAGCCCCTCCCACTTTTCTATTAAGCCCCTCCCACTTTTCTATTAAGCCCTTCCCACTTTTCTATTAAGCCACACCCATTTTTAAGCCACTCCCACCGTTTTTAAGCCCCTCCCACCGTTTTTAAGCCCCTCCCATCGGTTTTAAGCCCCTCCCACTTTTCTATTAAGCCCCTCCCACTTTTCTATTAAGCCACACCCATTTTTAAGCCCCTCCCACCGTTTTGAGCCCCTCCCACCGTTTTTAAGCCACTCCCACTTTTCTATTAAGCCCCTCCCACTTTTCCATTAAGCCACACCCATTTTTAAGCCCCTCCCACCGTTTTAAGCCCCTCCCACCGTTTTTAAGCCCCTCCCACTTTTCTATTAAGCCCTTCCCACTTTTCTATTAAGCCACACCCATTTTTAAGCCACTCCCACCGTTTTTAAGCCCCTCCCACCGTTTTTAAGCCCCTCCCATCGGTTTTAAGCCCCTCCCACTTTTCTATTAAGCCCTTCCCACTTTTCTATTAAGCCACACCCATTTTTAAGCCACTCCCACCGTTTTTAAGCCCCTCCCACCGTTTTTAAGCCCCTCCCATCGGTTTTAAGCCCCTCCCACTTTTCTATTAAGCCCCTCCCACTTTTCTATTAAGCCACACCCATTTTTAAGCCACTCCCACCGTTTTTAAGCCACTCCCACCGTTTTTAAGCCACTCCCATCGTTTTTTTAAGCCACTCCCACTTTTCTATTAAGCCCCTCCCACTTTTCTATTAAGCCACACCCATTTTAAGCCCCTCCCACCGGTTTAAGCCACTCCCACCGTTTTTAAGCCCCTCCCACTTTTCTATTAAGCCCCTCCCACTTTTCTATTAAGCCCCTCCCACTTTTCTATTAAGCCCTTCCCACTTTTCTATTAAGCCACACCCATTTTTAAGCCACTCCCACCGTTTTTAAGCCCCTCCCACCGTTTTTAAGCCCCTCCCATCGGTTTTAAGCCCCTCCCACTTTTCTATTAAGCCCCTCCCACTTTTCTATTAAGCCACACCCATTTTTAAGCCACTCCCACCGTTTTTAAGCCCCTCCCACCGGTTTTAAGCCACTCCCATCGTTTTTTAAGCCACTCCCACTTTTCTATTAAGCCCCTCCCACTTTTCTATTAAGCCACACCCATTTTTAAGCCCCTCCCACCGTTTTAAGCCACTCCCACCGTTTTTAAACCCCACCCACTTTCAACCCTCACTTTCAACCCTAACCCTAACCCAACCCTCACTTTCAACCCTAACCCTAACCCTAATCCAACCCTCACTTTTAACCCTAACCCTAACTCCACCCACTTTTAAGCCCCTCCCACTTTTCTATTAAGCCCCTCCCACTTTTCTATTAAGCCACACCCATTTTTAAGCCCCTCCCACCGTTTTGAGCCCCTCCCACCGTTTTTAAGCCACTCCCACTTTTCTATTAAGCCCCTCCCACTTTTCCATTAAGCCACACCCATTTTTAAGCCCCTCCCACCGTTTTAAGCCCCTCCCACCGTTTTTAAGCCCCTCCCACTTTTCTATTAAGCCCTTCCCACTTTTCTATTAAGCCACACCCATTTTTAAGCCACTCCCACCGTTTTTAAGCCCCTCCCACCGTTTTTAAGCCCCTCCCATCGGTTTTAAGCCCCTCCCACTTTTCTATTAAGCCCTTCCCACTTTTCTATTAAGCCACACCCATTTTTAAGCCACTCCCACCGTTTTTAAGCCCCTCCCACCGTTTTTAAGCCCCTCCCATCGGTTTTAAGCCCCTCCCACTTTTCTATTAAGCCCCTCCCACTTTTCTATTAAGCCACACCCATTTTTAAGCCACTCCCACCGTTTTTAAGCCACTCCCACCGTTTTTAAGCCACTCCCATCGTTTTTTTAAGCCACTCCCACTTTTCTATTAAGCCCCTCCCACTTTTCTATTAAGCCACACCCATTTTAAGCCCCTCCCACCGGTTTAAGCCACTCCCACCGTTTTTAAGCCCCTCCCACTTTTCTATTAAGCCCCTCCCACTTTTCTATTAAGCCACACCCATTTTTAAGCCCCTCCCACCGTTTTAAGCCACTCCCACCGTTTTTAAACCCCACCCACTTTCAACCCTCACTTTCAACCCTAACCCTAACCCAACCCTCACTTTCAACCCTAACCCTAACCCTAATCCAACCCTCACTTTTAACCCTAACCCTAACTCCACCCACTTTTAAGCCCCTCCCACTTTTCTATTAAGCCCCTCCCACTTTTCTATTAAGCCACACCCATTTTTAAGCCCCTCCCACCGTTTTGAGCCCCTCCCACCGTTTTTAAGCCACTCCCACTTTTCTATTAAGCCCCTCCCACTTTTCCATTAAGCCACACCCATTTTTAAGCCCCTCCCACCGTTTTAAGCCCCTCCCACCGTTTTTAAGCCCCTCCCACTTTTCTATTAAGCCCTTCCCACTTTTCTATTAAGCCACACCCATTTTTAAGCCACTCCCACCGTTTTTAAGCCCCTCCCACCGTTTTTAAGCCCCTCCCATCGGTTTTAAGCCCCTCCCACTTTTCTATTAAGCCCTTCCCACTTTTCTATTAAGCCACACCCATTTTTAAGCCACTCCCACCGTTTTTAAGCCCCTCCCACCGTTTTTAAGCCCCTCCCATCGGTTTTAAGCCCCTCCCACTTTTCTATTAAGCCCCTCCCACTTTTCTATTAAGCCACACCCATTTTTAAGCCACTCCCACCGTTTTTAAGCCACTCCCACCGTTTTTAAGCCACTCCCATCGTTTTTTTAAGCCACTCCCACTTTTCTATTAAGCCCCTCCCACTTTTCTATTAAGCCACACCCATTTTAAGCCCCTCCCACCGGTTTAAGCCACTCCCACCGTTTTTAAGCCCCTCCCACTTTTCTATTAAGCCCCTCCCACTTTTCTATTAAGCCACACCCATTTTTAAGCCCCTCCTGCCTTTTTTTAAGCCCCTCCCACTTTTCTATTAAGCCCCTCCCACTTTTCTATTAAGCCACACCCATTTTTAAGCCCCTCCCACCGTTTTGAGCCCCTCCCACCGTTTTTTAAGCCACTCCCACTTTTCTATTAAGCCCCTCCCACTTTTCTATTAAGCCACACCCATTTTTAAGCCACTCCCACCGTTTTTAAGCCCCTCCCACCGTTTTTAAGCCCCTCCCATCGGTTTTAAGCCCCTCCCACTTTTCTATTAAGCCCCTCCCACTTTTCTATTAAGCCCTTCCCACTTTTCTATTAAGCCACACCCATTTTTAAGCCACTCCCACCGTTTTTAAGCCCCTCCCACCGTTTTTAAGCCCCTCCCATCGGTTTTAAGCCCCTCCCACTTTTCTATTAAGCCCCTCCCACTTTTCTATTAAGCCACACCCATTTTTAAGCCACTCCCACCGTTTTTAAGCCCCTCCCACCGTTTTTAAGCCCCTCCCACTTTTCTATTAAGCCCCTCCCACTTTTCCATTAAGTCACACCCATTTTTAAGCCCCTCCCACCGTTTTAAGCCCATCCCACCGTTTTTAAGCCCCTCCCACTTTTCTATTAAGCCCCTCCCACTTTTCTATTAAGCCACACCCATTTTTAAGCCACTCCCACCGTTTTTAAGCCCCTCCCACCGTTTTTAAGCCCCTCCCATCGGTTTTAAGCCCCTCCCACTTTTCTATTAAGCCCTTCCCACTTTTCTATTAAGCCACACCCATTTTTAAGCCACTCCCACCGTTTTTAAGCCCCTCCCACCGTTTTTAAGCCCCTCCCATCGGTTTTAAGCCCCTCCCACTTTTCTATTAAGCCCCTCCCACTTTTCCATTAAGCCACACCCATTTTTAAGCCCCTCCCACCGTTTTAAGCCCCTCCCACCGTTTTTAAGCCCCTCCCACTTTTCTATTAAGCCCTTCCCACTTTTCTATTAAGCCACACCCATTTTTAAGCCACTCCCACCGTTTTTAAGCCCCTCCCACCGTTTTTAAGCCCCTCCCATCGGTTTTAAGCCCCTCCCACTTTTCTATTAAGCCCTTCCCACTTTTCTATTAAGCCACACCCATTTTTAAGCCACTCCCACCGTTTTTAAGCCCCTCCCACCGTTTTTAAGCCCCTCCCACCGTTTTTAAGCCCCTCCCATCGGTTTTAAGCCCCTCCCACTTTTCTATTAAGCCACACCCATTTTAAGCCCCTCCCACCGGTTTAAGCCACTCCCACCGTTTTTAAGCCCCTCCCACTTTTCTATTAAGCCCCTCCCACTTTTCTATTAAGCCACACCCATTTTTAAGCCCCTCCTGCCTTTTTTTAAGCCCCTCCCACTTTTCTATTAAGCCCCTCCCACTTTTCTATTAAGCCACACCCATTTTTAAGCCCCTCCCACCGTTTTGAGCCCCTCCCACCGTTTTTTAAGCCACTCCCACTTTTCTATTAAGCCCCTCCCACTTTTCTATTAAGCCACACCCATTTTTAAGCCACTCCCACCGTTTTTAAGCCCCTCCCACCGTTTTTAAGCCCCTCCCATCGGTTTTAAGCCCCTCCCACTTTTCTATTAAGCCCCTCCCACTTTTCTATTAAGCCACACCCATTTTTAAGCCACTCCCACCGTTTTTAAGCCACTCCCACCGTTTTTAAGCCACTCCCATCGTTTTTTTAAGCCACTCCCACTTTTCTATTAAGCCCCTCCCACTTTTCTATTAAGCCACACCCATTTTAAGCCCCTCCCACCGGTTTAAGCCACTCCCACCGTTTTTAAGCCCCTCCCACTTTTCTATTAAGCCCCTCCCACTTTTCTATTAAGCCACACCCATTTTTAAGCCCCTCCTGCCTTTTTTTAAGCCCCTCCCACTTTTCTATTAAGCCCCTCCCATCGGTTTTAAGCCCCTCCCACTTTTCTATTAAGCCCCTCCCACTTTTCTATTAAGCCCTTCCCACTTTTCTATTAAGCCACACCCATTTTTAAGCCACTCCCACCGTTTTTAAGCCCCTCCCACCGTTTTTAAGCCCCTCCCATCGGTTTTAAGCCCCTCCCACTTTTCTATTAAGCCCCTCCCACTTTTCTATTAAGCCACACCCATTTTTAAGCCACTCCCACCGTTTTTAAGCCCCTCCCACCGGTTTTAAGCCACTCCCATCGTTTTTTAAGCCACTCCCACTTTTCTATTAAGCCCCTCCCACTTTTCTATTAAGCCACACCCATTTTTAAGCCCCTCCCACCGTTTTAAGCCACTCCCACCGTTTTTAAACCCCACCCACTTTCAACCCTCACTTTCAACCCTAACCCTAACCCAACCCTCACTTTCAACCCTAACCCTAACCCTAATCCAACCCTCACTTTTAACCCTAACCCTAACTCCACCCACTTTTAAGCCCCTCCCACTTTTCTATTAAGCCCCTCCCACTTTTCTATTAAGCCACACCCATTTTTAAGCCCCTCCCACCGTTTTGAGCCCCTCCCACCGTTTTTAAGCCACTCCCACTTTTCTATTAAGCCCCTCCCACTTTTCCATTAAGCCACACCCATTTTTAAGCCCCTCCCACCGTTTTAAGCCCCTCCCACCGTTTTTAAGCCCCTCCCACTTTTCTATTAAGCCCTTCCCACTTTTCTATTAAGCCACACCCATTTTTAAGCCACTCCCACCGTTTTTAAGCCCCTCCCACCGTTTTTAAGCCCCTCCCATCGGTTTTAAGCCCCTCCCACTTTTCTATTAAGCCCTTCCCACTTTTCTATTAAGCCACACCCATTTTTAAGCCACTCCCACCGTTTTTAAGCCCCTCCCACCGTTTTTAAGCCCCTCCCATCGGTTTTAAGCCCCTCCCACTTTTCTATTAAGCCCCTCCCACTTTTCTATTAAGCCACACCCATTTTTAAGCCACTCCCACCGTTTTTAAGCCACTCCCACCGTTTTTAAGCCACTCCCATCGTTTTTTTAAGCCACTCCCACTTTTCTATTAAGCCCCTCCCACTTTTCTATTAAGCCACACCCATTTTAAGCCCCTCCCACCGGTTTAAGCCACTCCCACCGTTTTTAAGCCCCTCCCACTTTTCTATTAAGCCCCTCCCACTTTTCTATTAAGCCACACCCATTTTTAAGCCCCTCCCACCGTTTTAAGCCACTCCCACCGTTTTTAAACCCCACCCACTTTCAACCCTCACTTTCAACCCTAACCCTAACCCAACCCTCACTTTCAACCCTAACCCTAACCCTAATCCAACCCTCACTTTTAACCCTAACCCTAACTCCACCCACTTTTAAGCCCCTCCCACTTTTCTATTAAGCCCCTCCCACTTTTCTATTAAGCCACACCCATTTTTAAGCCCCTCCCACCGTTTTGAGCCCCTCCCACCGTTTTTAAGCCACTCCCACTTTTCTATTAAGCCCCTCCCACTTTTCCATTAAGCCACACCCATTTTTAAGCCCCTCCCACCGTTTTAAGCCCCTCCCACCGTTTTTAAGCCCCTCCCACTTTTCTATTAAGCCCTTCCCACTTTTCTATTAAGCCACACCCATTTTTAAGCCACTCCCACCGTTTTTAAGCCCCTCCCACCGTTTTTAAGCCCCTCCCATCGGTTTTAAGCCCCTCCCACTTTTCTATTAAGCCCTTCCCACTTTTCTATTAAGCCACACCCATTTTTAAGCCACTCCCACCGTTTTTAAGCCCCTCCCACCGTTTTTAAGCCACTCCCACCGTTTTTAAGCCACTCCCATCGTTTTTTTAAGCCACTCCCACTTTTCTATTAAGCCCCTCCCACTTTTCTATTAAGCCACACCCATTTTAAGCCCCTCCCACCGGTTTAAGCCACTCCCACCGTTTTTAAGCCCCTCCCACTTTTCTATTAAGCCCCTCCCACTTTTCTATTAAGCCACACCCATTTTTAAGCCCCTCCCACCGTTTTAAGCCACTCCCACCGTTTTTAAACCCCACCCACTTTCAACCCTCACTTTCAACCCTAACCCTAACCCAACCCTCACTTTCAACCCTAACCCTAACCCTAATCCAACCCTCACTTTTAACCCTAACCCTAACTCCACCCACTTTTAAGCCCCTCCCACTTTTCTATTAAGCCCCTCCCACTTTTCTATTAAGCCACACCCATTTTTAAGCCCCTCCCACCGTTTTGAGCCCCTCCCACCGTTTTTAAGCCACTCCCACTTTTCTATTAAGCCCCTCCCACTTTTCCATTAAGCCACACCCATTTTTAAGCCCCTCCCACCGTTTTAAGCCCCTCCCACCGTTTTTAAGCCCCTCCCACTTTTCTATTAAGCCCTTCCCACTTTTCTATTAAGCCACACCCATTTTTAAGCCACTCCCACCGTTTTTAAGCCCCTCCCACCGTTTTTAAGCCCCTCCCATCGGTTTTAAGCCCCTCCCACTTTTCTATTAAGCCCTTCCCACTTTTCTATTAAGCCACACCCATTTTTAAGCCACTCCCACCGTTTTTAAGCCCCTCCCACCGTTTTTAAGCCCCTCCCATCGGTTTTAAGCCCCTCCCACTTTTCTATTAAGCCCCTCCCACTTTTCTATTAAGCCACACCCATTTTTAAGCCACTCCCACCGTTTTTAAGCCACTCCCACCGTTTTTAAGCCACTCCCATCGTTTTTTTAAGCCACTCCCACTTTTCTATTAAGCCCCTCCCACTTTTCTATTAAGCCACACCCATTTTAAGCCCCTCCCACCGGTTTAAGCCACTCCCACCGTTTTTAAGCCCCTCCCACTTTTCTATTAAGCCCCTCCCACTTTTCTATTAAGCCACACCCATTTTTAAGCCCCTCCTGCCTTTTTTTAAGCCCCTCCCACTTTTCTATTAAGCCCCTCCCATCGGTTTTAAGCCCCTCCCACTTTTCTATTAAGCCCCTCCCACTTTTCTATTAAGCCCTTCCCACTTTTCTATTAAGCCACACCCATTTTTAAGCCACTCCCACCGTTTTTAAGCCCCTCCCACCGTTTTTAAGCCCCTCCCATCGGTTTTAAGCCCCTCCCACTTTTCTATTAAGCCCCTCCCACTTTTCTATTAAGCCACACCCATTTTTAAGCCACTCCCACCGTTTTTAAGCCCCTCCCACCGGTTTTAAGCCACTCCCATCGTTTTTTAAGCCACTCCCACTTTTCTATTAAGCCCCTCCCACTTTTCTATTAAGCCACACCCATTTTTAAGCCCCTCCCACCGTTTTAAGCCACTCCCACCGTTTTTAAACCCCACCCACTTTCAACCCTCACTTTCAACCCTAACCCTAACCCAACCCTCACTTTCAACCCTAACCCTAACCCTAATCCAACCCTCACTTTTAACCCTAACCCTAACTCCACCCACTTTTAAGCCCCTCCCACTTTTCTATTAAGCCCCTCCCACTTTTCTATTAAGCCACACCCATTTTTAAGCCCCTCCCACCGTTTTGAGCCCCTCCCACCGTTTTTAAGCCACTCCCACTTTTCTATTAAGCCCCTCCCACTTTTCCATTAAGCCACACCCATTTTTAAGCCCCTCCCACCGTTTTAAGCCCCTCCCACCGTTTTTAAGCCCCTCCCACTTTTCTATTAAGCCCTTCCCACTTTTCTATTAAGCCACACCCATTTTTAAGCCACTCCCACCGTTTTTAAGCCCCTCCCACCGTTTTTAAGCCCCTCCCATCGGTTTTAAGCCCCTCCCACTTTTCTATTAAGCCCTTCCCACTTTTCTATTAAGCCACACCCATTTTTAAGCCACTCCCACCGTTTTTAAGCCCCTCCCACCGTTTTTAAGCCCCTCCCATCGGTTTTAAGCCCCTCCCACTTTTCTATTAAGCCCCTCCCACTTTTCTATTAAGCCACACCCATTTTTAAGCCACTCCCACCGTTTTTAAGCCACTCCCACCGTTTTTAAGCCACTCCCATCGTTTTTTTAAGCCACTCCCACTTTTCTATTAAGCCCCTCCCACTTTTCTATTAAGCCACACCCATTTTAAGCCCCTCCCACCGGTTTAAGCCACTCCCACCGTTTTTAAGCCCCTCCCACTTTTCTATTAAGCCCCTCCCACTTTTCTATTAAGCCACACCCATTTTTAAGCCCCTCCCACCGTTTTAAGCCACTCCCACCGTTTTTAAACCCCACCCACTTTCAACCCTCACTTTCAACCCTAACCCTAACCCAACCCTCACTTTCAACCCTAACCCTAACCCTAATCCAACCCTCACTTTTAACCCTAACCCTAACTCCACCCACTTTTAAGCCCCTCCCACTTTTCTATTAAGCCCCTCCCACTTTTCTATTAAGCCACACCCATTTTTAAGCCCCTCCCACCGTTTTGAGCCCCTCCCACCGTTTTTAAGCCACTCCCACTTTTCTATTAAGCCCCTCCCACTTTTCCATTAAGCCACACCCATTTTTAAGCCCCTCCCACCGTTTTAAGCCCCTCCCACCGTTTTTAAGCCCCTCCCACTTTTCTATTAAGCCCTTCCCACTTTTCTATTAAGCCACACCCATTTTTAAGCCCCTCCCACCGTTTTTAAGCCCCTCCCACCGTTTTTAAGCCCCTCCCATCGGTTTTAAGCCCCTCCCACTTTTCTATTAAGCCACACCCATTTTAAGCCCCTCCCACCGGTTTAAGCCACTCCCACCGTTTTTAAGCCCCTCCCACTTTTCTATTAAGCCCCTCCCACTTTTCTATTAAGCCACACCCATTTTTAAGCCCCTCCTGCCTTTTTTTAAGCCCCTCCCACTTTTCTATTAAGCCCCTCCCACTTTTCTATTAAGCCACACCCATTTTTAAGCCCCTCCCACCGTTTTGAGCCCCTCCCACCGTTTTTTAAGCCACTCCCACTTTTCTATTAAGCCCCTCCCACTTTTCTATTAAGCCACACCCATTTTTAAGCCACTCCCACCGTTTTTAAGCCCCTCCCACCGTTTTTAAGCCCCTCCCATCGGTTTTAAGCCCCTCCCACTTTTCTATTAAGCCCCTCCCACTTTTCTATTAAGCCCTTCCCACTTTTCTATTAAGCCACACCCATTTTTAAGCCACTCCCACCGTTTTTAAGCCCCTCCCACCGTTTTTAAGCCCCTCCCATCGGTTTTAAGCCCCTCCCACTTTTCTATTAAGCCCCTCCCACTTTTCTATTAAGCCACACCCATTTTAAGCCCCTCCCACCGGTTTAAGCCACTCCCACCGTTTTTAAGCCCCTCCCACTTTTCTATTAAGCCCCTCCCACTTTTCTATTAAGCCACACCCATTTTTAAGCCCCTCCTGCCTTTTTTTAAGCCCCTCCCACTTTTCTATTAAGCCCCTCCCACTTTTCTATTAAGCCACACCCATTTTTAAGCCCCTCCCACCGTTTTGAGCCCCTCCCACCGTTTTTTAAGCCACTCCCACTTTTCTATTAAGCCCCTCCCACTTTTCTATTAAGCCACACCCATTTTTAAGCCACTCCCACCGTTTTTAAGCCCCTCCCACCGTTTTTAAGCCCCTCCCATCGGTTTTAAGCCCCTCCCACTTTTCTATTAAGCCCCTCCCACTTTTCTATTAAGCCCTTCCCACTTTTCTATTAAGCCACACCCATTTTTAAGCCACTCCCACCGTTTTTAAGCCCCTCCCACCGTTTTTAAGCCCCTCCCATCGGTTTTAAGCCCCTCCCACTTTTCTATTAAGCCCCTCCCACTTTTCTATTAAGCCACACCCATTTTTAAGCCACTCCCACCGTTTTTAAGCCCCTCCCACCGTTTTTAAGCCCCTCCCACTTTTCTATTAAGCCCCTCCCACTTTTCCATTAAGTCACACCCATTTTTAAGCCCCTCCCACCGTTTTAAGCCCATCCCACCGTTTTTAAGCCCCTCCCACTTTTCTATTAAGCCCCTCCCACTTTTCTATTAAGCCACACCCATTTTTAAGCCACTCCCACCGTTTTTAAGCCCCTCCCACCGTTTTTAAGCCCCTCCCATCGGTTTTAAGCCCCTCCCACTTTTCTATTAAGCCCTTCCCACTTTTCTATTAAGCCACACCCATTTTTAAGCCACTCCCACCGTTTTTAAGCCCCTCCCACCGTTTTTAAGCCCCTCCCATCGGTTTTAAGCCCCTCCCACTTTTCTATTAAGCCCCTCCCACTTTTCCATTAAGCCACACCCATTTTTAAGCCCCTCCCACCGTTTTAAGCCCCTCCCACCGTTTTTAAGCCCCTCCCACTTTTCTATTAAGCCCTTCCCACTTTTCTATTAAGCCACACCCATTTTTAAGCCACTCCCACCGTTTTTAAGCCCCTCCCACCGTTTTTAAGCCCCTCCCATCGGTTTTAAGCCCCTCCCACTTTTCTATTAAGCCCTTCCCACTTTTCTATTAAGCCACACCCATTTTTAAGCCACTCCCACCGTTTTTAAGCCCCTCCCACCGTTTTTAAGCCCCTCCCACCGTTTTTAAGCCCCTCCCATCGGTTTTAAGCCCCTCCCACTTTTCTATTAAGCCACACCCATTTTAAGCCCCTCCCACCGGTTTAAGCCACTCCCACCGTTTTTAAGCCCCTCCCACTTTTCTATTAAGCCCCTCCCACTTTTCTATTAAGCCACACCCATTTTTAAGCCCCTCCTGCCTTTTTTTAAGCCCCTCCCACTTTTCTATTAAGCCCCTCCCACTTTTCTATTAAGCCACACCCATTTTTAAGCCCCTCCCACCGTTTTGAGCCCCTCCCACCGTTTTTTAAGCCACTCCCACTTTTCTATTAAGCCCCTCCCACTTTTCTATTAAGCCACACCCATTTTTAAGCCACTCCCACCGTTTTTAAGCCCCTCCCACCGTTTTTAAGCCCCTCCCATCGGTTTTAAGCCCCTCCCACTTTTCTATTAAGCCCCTCCCACTTTTCTATTAAGCCCTTCCCACTTTTCTATTAAGCCACACCCATTTTTAAGCCACTCCCACCGTTTTTAAGCCCCTCCCACCGTTTTTAAGCCCCTCCCATCGGTTTTAAGCCCCTCCCACTTTTCTATTAAGCCCCTCCCACTTTTCTATTAAGCCACACCCATTTTTAAGCCACTCCCACCGTTTTTAAGCCCCTCCCACCGTTTTTAAGCCCCTCCCACTTTTCTATTAAGCCCCTCCCACTTTTCCATTAAGCCACACCCATTTTTAAGCCCCTCCCACCGTTTTAAGCCCCTCCCACCGTTTTTAAGCCCCTCCCACTTTTCTATTAAGCCCTTCCCACTTTTCTATTAAGCCACACCCATTTTTAAGCCACTCCCACCGTTTTTAAGCCCCTCCCACCGTTTTTAAGCCCCTCCCATCGGTTTTAAGCCCCTCCCACTTTTCTATTAAGCCCTTCCCACTTTTCTATTAAGCCACACCCATTTTTAAGCCACTCCCACCGTTTTTAAGCCCCTCCCACCGTTTTTAAGCCCCTCCCATCGGTTTTAAGCCCCTCCCACTTTTCTATTAAGCCCCTCCCACTTTTCTATTAAGCCACACCCATTTTTAAGCCACTCCCACCGTTTTTAAGCCACTCCCACCGTTTTTAAGCCACTCCCATCGTTTTTTTAAGCCACTCCCACTTTTCTATTAAGCCCCTCCCACTTTTCTATTAAGCCACACCCATTTTAAGCCCCTCCCACCGGTTTAAGCCACTCCCACCGTTTTTAAGCCCCTCCCACTTTTCTATTAAGCCCCTCCCACTTTTCTATTAAGCCACACCCATTTTTAAGCCCCTCCTGCCTTTTTTTAAGCCCCTCCCACTTTTCTATTAAGCCCCTCCCACTTTTCTATTAAGCCACACCCATTTTTAAGCCCCTCCCACCGTTTTGAGCCCCTCCCACCGTTTTTTAAGCCACTCCCACTTTTCTATTAAGCCCCTCCCACTTTTCTATTAAGCCACACCCATTTTTAAGCCACTCCCACCGTTTTTAAGCCCCTCCCACCGTTTTTAAGCCCCTCCCATCGGTTTTAAGCCCCTCCCACTTTTCTATTAAGCCCCTCCCACTTTTCTATTAAGCCCTTCCCACTTTTCTATTAAGCCACACCCATTTTTAAGCCACTCCCACCGTTTTTAAGCCCCTCCCACCGTTTTTAAGCCCCTCCCATCGGTTTTAAGCCCCTCCCACTTTTCTATTAAGCCCCTCCCACTTTTCTATTAAGCCACACCCATTTTTAAGCCACTCCCACCGTTTTTAAGCCCCTCCCACCGTTTTTAAGCCCCTCCCACTTTTCTATTAAGCCCCTCCCACTTTTCCATTAAGTCACACCCATTTTTAAGCCCCTCCCACCGTTTTAAGCCCATCCCACCGTTTTTAAGCCCCTCCCACTTTTCTATTAAGCCCCTCCCACTTTTCTATTAAGCCACACCCATTTTTAAGCCACTCCCACCGTTTTTAAGCCCCTCCCACCGTTTTTAAGCCCCTCCCATCGGTTTTAAGCCCCTCCCACTTTTCTATTAAGCCCTTCCCACTTTTCTATTAAGCCACACCCATTTTTAAGCCACTCCCACCGTTTTTAAGCCCCTCCCACCGTTTTTAAGCCCCTCCCATCGGTTTTAAGCCCCTCCCACTTTTCTATTAAGCCCCTCCCACTTTTCCATTAAGCCACACCCATTTTTAAGCCCCTCCCACCGTTTTAAGCCCCTCCCACCGTTTTTAAGCCCCTCCCACTTTTCTATTAAGCCCTTCCCACTTTTCTATTAAGCCACACCCATTTTTAAGCCACTCCCACCGTTTTTAAGCCCCTCCCACCGTTTTTAAGCCCCTCCCATCGGTTTTAAGCCCCTCCCACTTTTCTATTAAGCCCTTCCCACTTTTCTATTAAGCCACACCCATTTTTAAGCCACTCCCACCGTTTTTAAGCCCCTCCCACCGTTTTTAAGCCCCTCCCACCGTTTTTAAGCCCCTCCCATCGGTTTTAAGCCCCTCCCACTTTTCTATTAAGCCACACCCATTTTAAGCCCCTCCCACCGGTTTAAGCCACTCCCACCGTTTTTAAGCCCCTCCCACTTTTCTATTAAGCCCCTCCCACTTTTCTATTAAGCCACACCCATTTTTAAGCCCCTCCTGCCTTTTTTTAAGCCCCTCCCACTTTTCTATTAAGCCCCTCCCACTTTTCTATTAAGCCACACCCATTTTTAAGCCCCTCCCACCGTTTTGAGCCCCTCCCACCGTTTTTTAAGCCACTCCCACTTTTCTATTAAGCCCCTCCCACTTTTCTATTAAGCCACACCCATTTTTAAGCCACTCCCACCGTTTTTAAGCCCCTCCCACCGTTTTTAAGCCCCTCCCATCGGTTTTAAGCCCCTCCCACTTTTCTATTAAGCCCCTCCCACTTTTCTATTAAGCCCTTCCCACTTTTCTATTAAGCCACACCCATTTTTAAGCCACTCCCACCGTTTTTAAGCCCCTCCCACCGTTTTTAAGCCCCTCCCATCGGTTTTAAGCCCCTCCCACTTTTCTATTAAGCCCCTCCCACTTTTCTATTAAGCCACACCCATTTTTAAGCCACTCCCACCGTTTTTAAGCCCCTCCCACCGTTTTTAAGCCCCTCCCACTTTTCTATTAAGCCCCTCCCACTTTTCCATTAAGTCACACCCATTTTTAAGCCCCTCCCACCGTTTTAAGCCCAGCCCACCGTTTTTAAGCCCCTCCCACTTTTCTATTAAGCCCTTCCCACTTTTCTATTAAGCCACACCCATTTTTAAGCCACTCCCACCGTTTTTAAGCCCCTCCCACCGTTTTTAAGCCCCTCCCATCGGTTTTAAGCCCCTCCCACTTTTCTATTAAGCCCCTCCCACTTTTCTATTAAGCCCTTCCCACTTTTCTATTAAGCCACACCCATTTTTAAGCCACTCCCACCGTTTTTAAGCCCCTCCCACCGTTTTTAAGCCCCTCCCATCGGTTTTAAGCCCCTCCCACTTTTCTATTAAGCCCCTCCCACTTTTCTATTAAGCCACACCCATTTTTAAGCCACTCCCACCGTTTTTAAGCCCCTCCCACCGTTTTTAAGCCCCTCCCATCGGTTTTAAGCCCCTCCCACTTTTCTATTAAGCCCCTCCCACTTTTCTATTAAGCCCTTCCCACTTTTCTATTAAGCCACACCCATTTTTAAGCCACTCCCACCGTTTTTAAGCCCCTCCCACCGTTTTTAAGCCCCTCCCATCGGTTTTAAGCCCCTCCCACTTTTCTATTAAGCCCCTCCCACTTTTCTATTAAGCCACACCCATTTTTAAGCCACTCCCACCGTTTTTAAGCCCCTCCCACCGTTTTTAAGCCCCTCCCACTTTTCTATTAAGCCCCTCCCACTTTTCCATTAAGTCACACCCATTTTTAAGCCCCTCCCACCGTTTTAAGCCCATCCCACCGTTTTTAAGCCCCTCCCACTTTTCTATTAAGCCCCTCCCACTTTTCTATTAAGCCACACCCATTTTTAAGCCACTCCCACCGTTTTTAAGCCCCTCCCACCGTTTTTAAGCCCCTCCCATCGGTTTTAAGCCCCTCCCACTTTTCTATTAAGCCCTTCCCACTTTTCTATTAAGCCACACCCATTTTTAAGCCACTCCCACCGTTTTTAAGCCCCTCCCACCGTTTTTAAGCCCCTCCCATCGGTTTTAAGCCCCTCCCACTTTTCTATTAAGCCCCTCCCACTTTTCCATTAAGCCACACCCATTTTTAAGCCCCTCCCACCGTTTTAAGCCCCTCCCACCGTTTTTAAGCCCCTCCCACTTTTCTATTAAGCCCTTCCCACTTTTCTATTAAGCCACACCCATTTTTAAGCCACTCCCACCGTTTTTAAGCCCCTCCCACCGTTTTTAAGCCCCTCCCATCGGTTTTAAGCCCCTCCCACTTTTCTATTAAGCCCTTCCCACTTTTCTATTAAGCCACACCCATTTTTAAGCCACTCCCACCGTTTTTAAGCCCCTCCCACCGTTTTTAAGCCCCTCCCACCGTTTTTAAGCCCCTCCCATCGGTTTTAAGCCCCTCCCACTTTTCTATTAAGCCACACCCATTTTAAGCCCCTCCCACCGGTTTAAGCCACTCCCACCGTTTTTAAGCCCCTCCCACTTTTCTATTAAGCCCCTCCCACTTTTCTATTAAGCCACACCCATTTTTAAGCCCCTCCTGCCTTTTTTTAAGCCCCTCCCACTTTTCTATTAAGCCCCTCCCACTTTTCTATTAAGCCACACCCATTTTTAAGCCCCTCCCACCGTTTTGAGCCCCTCCCACCGTTTTTTAAGCCACTCCCACTTTTCTATTAAGCCCCTCCCACTTTTCTATTAAGCCACACCCATTTTTAAGCCACTCCCACCGTTTTTAAGCCCCTCCCACCGTTTTTAAGCCCCTCCCATCGGTTTTAAGCCCCTCCCACTTTTCTATTAAGCCCCTCCCACTTTTCTATTAAGCCCTTCCCACTTTTCTATTAAGCCACACCCATTTTTAAGCCACTCCCACCGTTTTTAAGCCCCTCCCACCGTTTTTAAGCCCCTCCCATCGGTTTTAAGCCCCTCCCACTTTTCTATTAAGCCCCTCCCACTTTTCTATTAAGCCACACCCATTTTTAAGCCACTCCCACCGTTTTTAAGCCCCTCCCACCGTTTTTAAGCCCCTCCCACTTTTCTATTAAGCCCCTCCCACTTTTCCATTAAGTCACACCCATTTTTAAGCCCCTCCCACCGTTTTAAGCCCAGCCCACCGTTTTTAAGCCCCTCCCACTTTTCTATTAAGCCCTTCCCACTTTTCTATTAAGCCACACCCATTTTTAAGCCACTCCCACCGTTTTTAAGCCCCTCCCACCGTTTTTAAGCCCCTCCCATCGGTTTTAAGCCCCTCCCACTTTTCTATTAAGCCCCTCCCACTTTTCTATTAAGCCCTTCCCACTTTTCTATTAAGCCACACCCATTTTTAAGCCACTCCCACCGTTTTTAAGCCCCTCCCACCGTTTTTAAGCCCCTCCCATCGGTTTTAAGCCCCTCCCACTTTTCTATTAAGCCCCTCCCACTTTTCTATTAAGCCACACCCATTTTTAAGCCACTCCCACCGTTTTTAAGCCCCTCCCACCGGTTTTAAGCCACTCCCATCGTTTTTTAAGCCACTCCCACTTTTCTATTAAGCCCCTCCCACTTTTCTATTAAGCCACACCCATTTTTAAGCCCCTCCCACCGTTTTAAGCCACTCCCACCGTTTTTAAACCCCACCCACTTTCAACCCTCACTTTCAACCCTAACCCTAACCCAACCCTCACTTTCAACCCTAACCCTAACCCTAATCCAACCCTCACTTTTAACCCTAACCCTAACTCCACCCACTTTTAAGCCCCTCCCACTTTTCTATTAAGCCCCTCCCACTTTTCTATTAAGCCACACCCATTTTTAAGCCCCTCCCACCGTTTTGAGCCCCTCCCACCGTTTTTAAGCCACTCCCACTTTTCTATTAAGCCCCTCCCACTTTTCCATTAAGCCACACCCATTTTTAAGCCCCTCCCACCGTTTTAAGCCCCTCCCACCGTTTTTAAGCCCCTCCCACTTTTCTATTAAGCCCTTCCCACTTTTCTATTAAGCCACACCCATTTTTAAGCCACTCCCACCGTTTTTAAGCCCCTCCCACCGTTTTTAAGCCCCTCCCATCGGTTTTAAGCCCCTCCCACTTTTCTATTAAGCCCTTCCCACTTTTCTATTAAGCCACACCCATTTTTAAGCCACTCCCACCGTTTTTAAGCCCCTCCCACCGTTTTTAAGCCCCTCCCATCGGTTTTAAGCCCCTCCCACTTTTCTATTAAGCCCCTCCCACTTTTCTATTAAGCCACACCCATTTTTAAGCCACTCCCACCGTTTTTAAGCCACTCCCACCGTTTTTAAGCCACTCCCATCGTTTTTTTAAGCCACTCCCACTTTTCTATTAAGCCCCTCCCACTTTTCTATTAAGCCACACCCATTTTAAGCCCCTCCCACCGGTTTAAGCCACTCCCACCGTTTTTAAGCCCCTCCCACTTTTCTATTAAGCCCCTCCCACTTTTCTATTAAGCCACACCCATTTTTAAGCCCCTCCCACCGTTTTAAGCCACTCCCACCGTTTTTAAACCCCACCCACTTTCAACCCTCACTTTCAACCCTAACCCTAACCCAACCCTCACTTTCAACCCTAACCCTAACCCTAATCCAACCCTCACTTTTAACCCTAACCCTAACTCCACCCACTTTTAAGCCCCTCCCACTTTTCTATTAAGCCCCTCCCACTTTTCTATTAAGCCACACCCATTTTTAAGCCCCTCCCACCGTTTTGAGCCCCTCCCACCGTTTTTAAGCCACTCCCACTTTTCTATTAAGCCCCTCCCACTTTTCCATTAAGCCACACCCATTTTTAAGCCCCTCCCACCGTTTTAAGCCCCTCCCACCGTTTTTAAGCCCCTCCCACTTTTCTATTAAGCCCTTCCCACTTTTCTATTAAGCCACACCCATTTTTAAGCCACTCCCACCGTTTTTAAGCCCCTCCCACCGTTTTTAAGCCCCTCCCATCGGTTTTAAGCCCCTCCCACTTTTCTATTAAGCCCTTCCCACTTTTCTATTAAGCCACACCCATTTTTAAGCCACTCCCACCGTTTTTAAGCCCCTCCCACCGTTTTTAAGCCACTCCCACTTTTCTATTAAGCCCCTCCCACTTTTCTATTAAGCCACACCCATTTTTAAGCCACTCCCACCGTTTTTAAGCCCCTCCCACCGTTTTTAAGCCCCTCCCATCGGTTTTAAGCCCCTCCCACTTTTCTATTAAGCCCCTCCCACTTTTCTATTAAGCCCTTCCCACTTTTCTATTAAGCCACACCCATTTTTAAGCCACTCCCACCGTTTTTAAGCCCCTCCCACCGTTTTTAAGCCCCTCCCATCGGTTTTAAGCCCCTCCCACTTTTCTATTAAGCCCCTCCCACTTTTCTATTAAGCCACACCCATTTTAAGCCCCTCCCACCGGTTTAAGCCACTCCCACCGTTTTTAAGCCCCTCCCACTTTTCTATTAAGCCCCTCCCACTTTTCTATTAAGCCACACCCATTTTTAAGCCCCTCCTGCCTTTTTTTAAGCCCCTCCCACTTTTCTATTAAGCCCCTCCCACTTTTCTATTAAGCCACACCCATTTTTAAGCCCCTCCCACCGTTTTGAGCCCCTCCCACCGTTTTTTAAGCCACTCCCACTTTTCTATTAAGCCCCTCCCACTTTTCTATTAAGCCACACCCATTTTTAAGCCACTCCCACCGTTTTTAAGCCCCTCCCACCGTTTTTAAGCCCCTCCCATCGGTTTTAAGCCCCTCCCACTTTTCTATTAAGCCCCTCCCACTTTTCTATTAAGCCCTTCCCACTTTTCTATTAAGCCACACCCATTTTTAAGCCACTCCCACCGTTTTTAAGCCCCTCCCACCGTTTTTAAGCCCCTCCCATCGGTTTTAAGCCCCTCCCACTTTTCTATTAAGCCCCTCCCACTTTTCTATTAAGCCACACCCATTTTTAAGCCACTCCCACCGTTTTTAAGCCCCTCCCACCGTTTTTAAGCCCCTCCCACTTTTCTATTAAGCCCCTCCCACTTTTCCATTAAGTCACACCCATTTTTAAGCCCCTCCCACCGTTTTAAGCCCATCCCACCGTTTTTAAGCCCCTCCCACTTTTCTATTAAGCCCCTCCCACTTTTCTATTAAGCCACACCCATTTTTAAGCCACTCCCACCGTTTTTAAGCCCCTCCCACCGTTTTTAAGCCCCTCCCATCGGTTTTAAGCCCCTCCCACTTTTCTATTAAGCCCTTCCCACTTTTCTATTAAGCCACACCCATTTTTAAGCCACTCCCACCGTTTTTAAGCCCCTCCCACCGTTTTTAAGCCCCTCCCATCGGTTTTAAGCCCCTCCCACTTTTCTATTAAGCCCCTCCCACTTTTCCATTAAGCCACACCCATTTTTAAGCCCCTCCCACCGTTTTAAGCCCCTCCCACCGTTTTTAAGCCCCTCCCACTTTTCTATTAAGCCCTTCCCACTTTTCTATTAAGCCACACCCATTTTTAAGCCACTCCCACCGTTTTTAAGCCCCTCCCACCGTTTTTAAGCCCCTCCCATCGGTTTTAAGCCCCTCCCACTTTTCTATTAAGCCCTTCCCACTTTTCTATTAAGCCACACCCATTTTTAAGCCACTCCCACCGTTTTTAAGCCCCTCCCACCGTTTTTAAGCCCCTCCCACCGTTTTTAAGCCCCTCCCATCGGTTTTAAGCCCCTCCCACTTTTCTATTAAGCCACACCCATTTTAAGCCCCTCCCACCGGTTTAAGCCACTCCCACCGTTTTTAAGCCCCTCCCACTTTTCTATTAAGCCCCTCCCACTTTTCTATTAAGCCACACCCATTTTTAAGCCCCTCCTGCCTTTTTTTAAGCCCCTCCCACTTTTCTATTAAGCCCCTCCCACTTTTCTATTAAGCCACACCCATTTTTAAGCCCCTCCCACCGTTTTGAGCCCCTCCCACCGTTTTTTAAGCCACTCCCACTTTTCTATTAAGCCCCTCCCACTTTTCTATTAAGCCACACCCATTTTTAAGCCACTCCCACCGTTTTTAAGCCCCTCCCACCGTTTTTAAGCCCCTCCCATCGGTTTTAAGCCCCTCCCACTTTTCTATTAAGCCCCTCCCACTTTTCTATTAAGCCCTTCCCACTTTTCTATTAAGCCACACCCATTTTTAAGCCACTCCCACCGTTTTTAAGCCCCTCCCACCGTTTTTAAGCCCCTCCCATCGGTTTTAAGCCCCTCCCACTTTTCTATTAAGCCCCTCCCACTTTTCTATTAAGCCACACCCATTTTTAAGCCACTCCCACCGTTTTTAAGCCCCTCCCACCGTTTTTAAGCCACTCCCACTTTTCTATTAAGCCCCTCCCACTTTTCTATTAAGCCACACCCATTTTTAAGCCACTCCCACCGTTTTTAAGCCCCTCCCACCGTTTTTAAGCCCCTCCCATCGGTTTTAAGCCCCTCCCACTTTTCTATTAAGCCCCTCCCACTTTTCTATTAAGCCCTTCCCACTTTTCTATTAAGCCACACCCATTTTTAAGCCACTCCCACCGTTTTTAAGCCCCTCCCACCGTTTTTAAGCCCCTCCCATCGGTTTTAAGCCCCTCCCACTTTTCTATTAAGCCCCTCCCACTTTTCTATTAAGCCACACCCATTTTAAGCCCCTCCCACCGGTTTAAGCCACTCCCACCGTTTTTAAGCCCCTCCCACTTTTCTATTAAGCCCCTCCCACTTTTCTATTAAGCCACACCCATTTTTAAGCCCCTCCTGCCTTTTTTTAAGCCCCTCCCACTTTTCTATTAAGCCCCTCCCACTTTTCTATTAAGCCACACCCATTTTTAAGCCCCTCCCACCGTTTTGAGCCCCTCCCACCGTTTTTTAAGCCACTCCCACTTTTCTATTAAGCCCCTCCCACTTTTCTATTAAGCCACACCCATTTTTAAGCCACTCCCACCGTTTTTAAGCCCCTCCCACCGTTTTTAAGCCCCTCCCATCGGTTTTAAGCCCCTCCCACTTTTCTATTAAGCCCCTCCCACTTTTCTATTAAGCCCTTCCCACTTTTCTATTAAGCCACACCCATTTTTAAGCCACTCCCACCGTTTTTAAGCCCCTCCCACCGTTTTTAAGCCCCTCCCATCGGTTTTAAGCCCCTCCCACTTTTCTATTAAGCCCCTCCCACTTTTCTATTAAGCCACACCCATTTTTAAGCCACTCCCACCGTTTTTAAGCCCCTCCCACCGTTTTTAAGCCCCTCCCACTTTTCTATTAAGCCCCTCCCACTTTTCCATTAAGTCACACCCATTTTTAAGCCCCTCCCACCGTTTTAAGCCCATCCCACCGTTTTTAAGCCCCTCCCACTTTTCTATTAAGCCCCTCCCACTTTTCTATTAAGCCACACCCATTTTTAAGCCACTCCCACCGTTTTTAAGCCCCTCCCACCGTTTTTAAGCCCCTCCCATCGGTTTTAAGCCCCTCCCACTTTTCTATTAAGCCCTTCCCACTTTTCTATTAAGCCACACCCATTTTTAAGCCACTCCCACCGTTTTTAAGCCCCTCCCACCGTTTTTAAGCCCCTCCCATCGGTTTTAAGCCCCTCCCACTTTTCTATTAAGCCCCTCCCACTTTTCCATTAAGCCACACCCATTTTTAAGCCCCTCCCACCGTTTTAAGCCCCTCCCACCGTTTTTAAGCCCCTCCCACTTTTCTATTAAGCCCTTCCCACTTTTCTATTAAGCCACACCCATTTTTAAGCCACTCCCACCGTTTTTAAGCCCCTCCCACCGTTTTTAAGCCCCTCCCATCGGTTTTAAGCCCCTCCCACTTTTCTATTAAGCCCTTCCCACTTTTCTATTAAGCCACACCCATTTTTAAGCCACTCCCACCGTTTTTAAGCCCCTCCCACCGTTTTTAAGCCCCTCCCACCGTTTTTAAGCCCCTCCCATCGGTTTTAAGCCCCTCCCACTTTTCTATTAAGCCACACCCATTTTAAGCCCCTCCCACCGGTTTAAGCCACTCCCACCGTTTTTAAGCCCCTCCCACTTTTCTATTAAGCCCCTCCCACTTTTCTATTAAGCCACACCCATTTTTAAGCCCCTCCTGCCTTTTTTTAAGCCCCTCCCACTTTTCTATTAAGCCCCTCCCACTTTTCTATTAAGCCACACCCATTTTTAAGCCCCTCCCACCGTTTTGAGCCCCTCCCACCGTTTTTTAAGCCACTCCCACTTTTCTATTAAGCCCCTCCCACTTTTCTATTAAGCCACACCCATTTTTAAGCCACTCCCACCGTTTTTAAGCCCCTCCCACCGTTTTTAAGCCCCTCCCATCGGTTTTAAGCCCCTCCCACTTTTCTATTAAGCCCCTCCCACTTTTCTATTAAGCCCTTCCCACTTTTCTATTAAGCCACACCCATTTTTAAGCCACTCCCACCGTTTTTAAGCCCCTCCCACCGTTTTTAAGCCCCTCCCATCGGTTTTAAGCCCCTCCCACTTTTCTATTAAGCCCCTCCCACTTTTCTATTAAGCCACACCCATTTTTAAGCCACTCCCACCGTTTTTAAGCCCCTCCCACCGTTTTTAAGCCCCTCCCACTTTTCTATTAAGCCCCTCCCACTTTTCCATTAAGCCACACCCATTTTTAAGCCCCTCCCACCGTTTTAAGCCCCTCCCACCGTTTTTAAGCCCCTCCCACTTTTCTATTAAGCCCTTCCCACTTTTCTATTAAGCCACACCCATTTTTAAGCCACTCCCACCGTTTTTAAGCCCCTCCCACCGTTTTTAAGCCCCTCCCATCGGTTTTAAGCCCCTCCCACTTTTCTATTAAGCCCTTCCCACTTTTCTATTAAGCCACACCCATTTTTAAGCCACTCCCACCGTTTTTAAGCCCCTCCCACCGTTTTTAAGCCCCTCCCATCGGTTTTAAGCCCCTCCCACTTTTCTATTAAGCCCCTCCCACTTTTCTATTAAGCCACACCCATTTTTAAGCCACTCCCACCGTTTTTAAGCCACTCCCACCGTTTTTAAGCCACTCCCATCGTTTTTTTAAGCCACTCCCACTTTTCTATTAAGCCCCTCCCACTTTTCTATTAAGCCACACCCATTTTAAGCCCCTCCCACCGGTTTAAGCCACTCCCACCGTTTTTAAGCCCCTCCCACTTTTCTATTAAGCCCCTCCCACTTTTCTATTAAGCCACACCCATTTTTAAGCCCCTCCTGCCTTTTTTAAGCCCCTCCCACTTTTCTATTAAGCCCCTCCCACTTTTCTATTAAGCCACACCCATTTTTAAGCCCCTCCCACCGTTTTGAGCCCCTCCCACCGTTTTTTAAGCCACTCCCACTTTTCTATTAAGCCCCTCCCACTTTTCTATTAAGCCACACCCATTTTTAAGCCACTCCCACCGTTTTTAAGCCCCTCCCACCGTTTTTAAGCCCCTCCCATCGGTTTTAAGCCCCTCCCACTTTTCTATTAAGCCCCTCCCACTTTTCTATTAAGCCCTTCCCACTTTTCTATTAAGCCACACCCATTTTTAAGCCACTCCCACCGTTTTTAAGCCCCTCCCACCGTTTTTAAGCCCCTCCCATCGGTTTTAAGCCCCTCCCACTTTTCTATTAAGCCCCTCCCACTTTTCTATTAAGCCACACCCATTTTTAAGCCACTCCCACCGTTTTTAAGCCCCTCCCACCGTTTTTAAGCCCCTCCCACTTTTCTATTAAGCCCCTCCCACTTTTCCATTAAGTCACACCCATTTTTAAGCCCCTCCCACCGTTTTAAGCCCATCCCACCGTTTTTAAGCCCCTCCCACTTTTCTATTAAGCCCCTCCCACTTTTCTATTAAGCCACACCCATTTTTAAGCCACTCCCACCGTTTTTAAGCCCCTCCCACCGTTTTTAAGCCCCTCCCATCGGTTTTAAGCCCCTCCCACTTTTCTATTAAGCCCTTCCCACTTTTCTATTAAGCCACACCCATTTTTAAGCCACTCCCACCGTTTTTAAGCCCCTCCCACCGTTTTTAAGCCCCTCCCATCGGTTTTAAGCCCCTCCCACTTTTCTATTAAGCCCCTCCCACTTTTCCATTAAGCCACACCCATTTTTAAGCCCCTCCCACCGTTTTAAGCCCCTCCCACCGTTTTTAAGCCCCTCCCACTTTTCTATTAAGCCCTTCCCACTTTTCTATTAAGCCACACCCATTTTTAAGCCACTCCCACCGTTTTTAAGCCCCTCCCACCGTTTTTAAGCCCCTCCCATCGGTTTTAAGCCCCTCCCACTTTTCTATTAAGCCCTTCCCACTTTTCTATTAAGCCACACCCATTTTTAAGCCACTCCCACCGTTTTTAAGCCCCTCCCACCGTTTTTAAGCCCCTCCCACCGTTTTTAAGCCCCTCCCATCGGTTTTAAGCCCCTCCCACTTTTCTATTAAGCCACACCCATTTTAAGCCCCTCCCACCGGTTTAAGCCACTCCCACCGTTTTTAAGCCCCTCCCACTTTTCTATTAAGCCCCTCCCACTTTTCTATTAAGCCACACCCATTTTTAAGCCCCTCCTGCCTTTTTTTAAGCCCCTCCCACTTTTCTATTAAGCCCCTCCCACTTTTCTATTAAGCCACACCCATTTTTAAGCCCCTCCCACCGTTTTGAGCCCCTCCCACCGTTTTTTAAGCCACTCCCACTTTTCTATTAAGCCCCTCCCACTTTTCTATTAAGCCACACCCATTTTTAAGCCACTCCCACCGTTTTTAAGCCCCTCCCACCGTTTTTAAGCCCCTCCCATCGGTTTTAAGCCCCTCCCACTTTTCTATTAAGCCCCTCCCACTTTTCTATTAAGCCCTTCCCACTTTTCTATTAAGCCACACCCATTTTTAAGCCACTCCCACCGTTTTTAAGCCCCTCCCACCGTTTTTAAGCCCCTCCCATCGGTTTTAAGCCCCTCCCACTTTTCTATTAAGCCCCTCCCACTTTTCTATTAAGCCACACCCATTTTTAAGCCACTCCCACCGTTTTTAAGCCCCTCCCACCGTTTTTAAGCCCCTCCCACTTTTCTATTAAGCCCCTCCCACTTTTCCATTAAGTCACACCCATTTTTAAGCCCCTCCCACCGTTTTAAGCCCAGCCCACCGTTTTTAAGCCCCTCCCACTTTTCTATTAAGCCCTTCCCACTTTTCTATTAAGCCACACCCATTTTTAAGCCACTCCCACCGTTTTTAAGCCCCTCCCACCGTTTTTAAGCCCCTCCCATCGGTTTTAAGCCCCTCCCACTTTTCTATTAAGCCCCTCCCACTTTTCTATTAAGCCCTTCCCACTTTTCTATTAAGCCACACCCATTTTTAAGCCACTCCCACCGTTTTTAAGCCCCTCCCACCGTTTTTAAGCCCCTCCCATCGGTTTTAAGCCCCTCCCACTTTTCTATTAAGCCCCTCCCACTTTTCTATTAAGCCACACCCATTTTTAAGCCACTCCCACCGTTTTTAAGCCCCTCCCACCGTTTTTAAGCCCCTCCCATCGGTTTTAAGCCCCTCCCACTTTTCTATTAAGCCCCTCCCACTTTTCTATTAAGCCCTTCCCACTTTTCTATTAAGCCACACCCATTTTTAAGCCACTCCCACCGTTTTTAAGCCCCTCCCACCGTTTTTAAGCCCCTCCCATCGGTTTTAAGCCCCTCCCACTTTTCTATTAAGCCCCTCCCACTTTTCTATTAAGCCACACCCATTTTTAAGCCACTCCCACCGTTTTTAAGCCCCTCCCACCGTTTTTAAGCCCCTCCCACTTTTCTATTAAGCCCCTCCCACTTTTCCATTAAGTCACACCCATTTTTAAGCCCCTCCCACCGTTTTAAGCCCATCCCACCGTTTTTAAGCCCCTCCCACTTTTCTATTAAGCCCCTCCCACTTTTCTATTAAGCCACACCCATTTTTAAGCCACTCCCACCGTTTTTAAGCCCCTCCCACCGTTTTTAAGCCCCTCCCATCGGTTTTAAGCCCCTCCCACTTTTCTATTAAGCCCTTCCCACTTTTCTATTAAGCCACACCCATTTTTAAGCCACTCCCACCGTTTTTAAGCCCCTCCCACCGTTTTTAAGCCCCTCCCATCGGTTTTAAGCCCCTCCCACTTTTCTATTAAGCCCCTCCCACTTTTCCATTAAGCCACACCCATTTTTAAGCCCCTCCCACCGTTTTAAGCCCCTCCCACCGTTTTTAAGCCCCTCCCACTTTTCTATTAAGCCCTTCCCACTTTTCTATTAAGCCACACCCATTTTTAAGCCACTCCCACCGTTTTTAAGCCCCTCCCACCGTTTTTAAGCCCCTCCCATCGGTTTTAAGCCCCTCCCACTTTTCTATTAAGCCCTTCCCACTTTTCTATTAAGCCACACCCATTTTTAAGCCACTCCCACCGTTTTTAAGCCCCTCCCACCGTTTTTAAGCCCCTCCCACCGTTTTTAAGCCCCTCCCATCGGTTTTAAGCCCCTCCCACTTTTCTATTAAGCCACACCCATTTTAAGCCCCTCCCACCGGTTTAAGCCACTCCCACCGTTTTTAAGCCCCTCCCACTTTTCTATTAAGCCCCTCCCACTTTTCTATTAAGCCACACCCATTTTTAAGCCCCTCCTGCCTTTTTTTAAGCCCCTCCCACTTTTCTATTAAGCCCCTCCCACTTTTCTATTAAGCCACACCCATTTTTAAGCCCCTCCCACCGTTTTGAGCCCCTCCCACCGTTTTTTAAGCCACTCCCACTTTTCTATTAAGCCCCTCCCACTTTTCTATTAAGCCACACCCATTTTTAAGCCACTCCCACCGTTTTTAAGCCCCTCCCACCGTTTTTAAGCCCCTCCCATCGGTTTTAAGCCCCTCCCACTTTTCTATTAAGCCCCTCCCACTTTTCTATTAAGCCCTTCCCACTTTTCTATTAAGCCACACCCATTTTTAAGCCACTCCCACCGTTTTTAAGCCCCTCCCACCGTTTTTAAGCCCCTCCCATCGGTTTTAAGCCCCTCCCACTTTTCTATTAAGCCCCTCCCACTTTTCTATTAAGCCACACCCATTTTTAAGCCACTCCCACCGTTTTTAAGCCCCTCCCACCGTTTTTAAGCCCCTCCCACTTTTCTATTAAGCCCCTCCCACTTTTCCATTAAGTCACACCCATTTTTAAGCCCCTCCCACCGTTTTAAGCCCAGCCCACCGTTTTTAAGCCCCTCCCACTTTTCTATTAAGCCCTTCCCACTTTTCTATTAAGCCACACCCATTTTTAAGCCACTCCCACCGTTTTTAAGCCCCTCCCACCGTTTTTAAGCCCCTCCCATCGGTTTTAAGCCCCTCCCACTTTTCTATTAAGCCCCTCCCACTTTTCTATTAAGCCCTTCCCACTTTTCTATTAAGCCACACCCATTTTTAAGCCACTCCCACCGTTTTTAAGCCCCTCCCACCGTTTTTAAGCCCCTCCCATCGGTTTTAAGCCCCTCCCACTTTTCTATTAAGCCCCTCCCACTTTTCTATTAAGCCACACCCATTTTTAAGCCACTCCCACCGTTTTTAAGCCCCTCCCACCGGTTTTAAGCCACTCCCATCGTTTTTTAAGCCACTCCCACTTTTCTATTAAGCCCCTCCCACTTTTCTATTAAGCCACACCCATTTTTAAGCCCCTCCCACCGTTTTAAGCCACTCCCACCGTTTTTAAACCCCACCCACTTTCAACCCTCACTTTCAACCCTAACCCTAACCCAACCCTCACTTTCAACCCTAACCCTAACCCTAATCCAACCCTCACTTTTAACCCTAACCCTAACTCCACCCACTTTTAAGCCCCTCCCACTTTTCTATTAAGCCCCTCCCACTTTTCTATTAAGCCACACCCATTTTTAAGCCCCTCCCACCGTTTTGAGCCCCTCCCACCGTTTTTAAGCCACTCCCACTTTTCTATTAAGCCCCTCCCACTTTTCCATTAAGCCACACCCATTTTTAAGCCCCTCCCACCGTTTTAAGCCCCTCCCACCGTTTTTAAGCCCCTCCCACTTTTCTATTAAGCCCTTCCCACTTTTCTATTAAGCCACACCCATTTTTAAGCCACTCCCACCGTTTTTAAGCCCCTCCCACCGTTTTTAAGCCCCTCCCATCGGTTTTAAGCCCCTCCCACTTTTCTATTAAGCCCTTCCCACTTTTCTATTAAGCCACACCCATTTTTAAGCCACTCCCACCGTTTTTAAGCCCCTCCCACCGTTTTTAAGCCCCTCCCATCGGTTTTAAGCCCCTCCCACTTTTCTATTAAGCCCCTCCCACTTTTCTATTAAGCCACACCCATTTTTAAGCCACTCCCACCGTTTTTAAGCCACTCCCACCGTTTTTAAGCCACTCCCATCGTTTTTTTAAGCCACTCCCACTTTTCTATTAAGCCCCTCCCACTTTTCTATTAAGCCACACCCATTTTAAGCCCCTCCCACCGGTTTAAGCCACTCCCACCGTTTTTAAGCCCCTCCCACTTTTCTATTAAGCCCCTCCCACTTTTCTATTAAGCCACACCCATTTTTAAGCCCCTCCCACCGTTTTAAGCCACTCCCACCGTTTTTAAACCCCACCCACTTTCAACCCTCACTTTCAACCCTAACCCTAACCCAACCCTCACTTTCAACCCTAACCCTAACCCTAATCCAACCCTCACTTTTAACCCTAACCCTAACTCCACCCACTTTTAAGCCCCTCCCACTTTTCTATTAAGCCCCTCCCACTTTTCTATTAAGCCACACCCATTTTTAAGCCCCTCCCACCGTTTTGAGCCCCTCCCACCGTTTTTAAGCCACTCCCACTTTTCTATTAAGCCCCTCCCACTTTTCCATTAAGCCACACCCATTTTTAAGCCCCTCCCACCGTTTTAAGCCCCTCCCACCGTTTTTAAGCCCCTCCCACTTTTCTATTAAGCCCTTCCCACTTTTCTATTAAGCCACACCCATTTTTAAGCCACTCCCACCGTTTTTAAGCCCCTCCCACCGTTTTTAAGCCCCTCCCATCGGTTTTAAGCCCCTCCCACTTTTCTATTAAGCCCTTCCCACTTTTCTATTAAGCCACACCCATTTTTAAGCCACTCCCACCGTTTTTAAGCCCCTCCCACCGTTTTTAAGCCCCTCCCATCGGTTTTAAGCCCCTCCCACTTTTCTATTAAGCCCCTCCCACTTTTCTATTAAGCCACACCCATTTTTAAGCCACTCCCACCGTTTTTAAGCCACTCCCACCGTTTTTAAGCCACTCCCATCGTTTTTTTAAGCCACTCCCACTTTTCTATTAAGCCCCTCCCACTTTTCTATTAAGCCACACCCATTTTAAGCCCCTCCCACCGGTTTAAGCCACTCCCACCGTTTTTAAGCCCCTCCCACTTTTCTATTAAGCCCCTCCCACTTTTCTATTAAGCCACACCCATTTTTAAGCCCCTCCTGCCTTTTTTTAAGCCCCTCCCACTTTTCTATTAAGCCCCTCCCACTTTTCTATTAAGCCACACCCATTTTTAAGCCCCTCCCACCGTTTTGAGCCCCTCCCACCGTTTTTTAAGCCACTCCCACTTTTCTATTAAGCCCCTCCCACTTTTCTATTAAGCCACACCCATTTTTAAGCCACTCCCACCGTTTTTAAGCCCCTCCCACCGTTTTTAAGCCCCTCCCATCGGTTTTAAGCCCCTCCCACTTTTCTATTAAGCCCCTCCCACTTTTCTATTAAGCCCTTCCCACTTTTCTATTAAGCCACACCCATTTTTAAGCCACTCCCACCGTTTTTAAGCCCCTCCCACCGTTTTTAAGCCCCTCCCATCGGTTTTAAGCCCCTCCCACTTTTCTATTAAGCCCCTCCCACTTTTCTATTAAGCCACACCCATTTTTAAGCCACTCCCACCGTTTTTAAGCCCCTCCCACCGTTTTTAAGCCCCTCCCACTTTTCTATTAAGCCCCTCCCACTTTTCCATTAAGTCACACCCATTTTTAAGCCCCTCCCACCGTTTTAAGCCCATCCCACCGTTTTTAAGCCCCTCCCACTTTTCTATTAAGCCCCTCCCACTTTTCTATTAAGCCACACCCATTTTTAAGCCACTCCCACCGTTTTTAAGCCCCTCCCACCGTTTTTAAGCCCCTCCCATCGGTTTTAAGCCCCTCCCACTTTTCTATTAAGCCCTTCCCACTTTTCTATTAAGCCACACCCATTTTTAAGCCACTCCCACCGTTTTTAAGCCCCTCCCACCGTTTTTAAGCCCCTCCCATCGGTTTTAAGCCCCTCCCACTTTTCTATTAAGCCCCTCCCACTTTTCTATTAAGCCACACCCATTTTTAAGCCACTCCCACCGTTTTTAAGCCACTCCCACCGTTTTTAAGCCACTCCCATCGTTTTTTTAAGCCACTCCCACTTTTCTATTAAGCCCCTCCCACTTTTCTATTAAGCCACACCCATTTTAAGCCCCTCCCACCGGTTTAAGCCACTCCCACCGTTTTTAAGCCCCTCCCACTTTTCTATTAAGCCCCTCCCACTTTTCTATTAAGCCACACCCATTTTTAAGCCCCTCCCACCGTTTTAAGCCACTCCCACCGTTTTTAAACCCCACCCACTTTCAACCCTCACTTTCAACCCTAACCCTAACCCAACCCTCACTTTCAACCCTAACCCTAACCCTAATCCAACCCTCACTTTTAACCCTAACCCTAACTCCACCCACTTTTAAGCCCCTCCCACTTTTCTATTAAGCCCCTCCCACTTTTCTATTAAGCCACACCCATTTTTAAGCCCCTCCCACCGTTTTGAGCCCCTCCCACCGTTTTTAAGCCACTCCCACTTTTCTATTAAGCCCCTCCCACTTTTCCATTAAGCCACACCCATTTTTAAGCCCCTCCCACCGTTTTAAGCCCCTCCCACCGTTTTTAAGCCCCTCCCACTTTTCTATTAAGCCCTTCCCACTTTTCTATTAAGCCACACCCATTTTTAAGCCACTCCCACCGTTTTTAAGCCCCTCCCACCGTTTTTAAGCCCCTCCCATCGGTTTTAAGCCCCTCCCACTTTTCTATTAAGCCCTTCCCACTTTTCTATTAAGCCACACCCATTTTTAAGCCACTCCCACCGTTTTTAAGCCCCTCCCACCGTTTTTAAGCCCCTCCCATCGGTTTTAAGCCCCTCCCACTTTTCTATTAAGCCCCTCCCACTTTTCCATTAAGCCACACCCATTTTTAAGCCCCTCCCACCGTTTTAAGCCCCTCCCACCGTTTTTAAGCCCCTCCCACTTTTCTATTAAGCCCTTCCCACTTTTCTATTAAGCCACACCCATTTTTAAGCCACTCCCACCGTTTTTAAGCCCCTCCCACCGTTTTTAAGCCCCTCCCATCGGTTTTAAGCCCCTCCCACTTTTCTATTAAGCCCTTCCCACTTTTCTATTAAGCCACACCCATTTTTAAGCCACTCCCACCGTTTTTAAGCCCCTCCCACCGTTTTTAAGCCCCTCCCATCGGTTTTAAGCCCCTCCCACTTTTCTATTAAGCCCCTCCCACTTTTCTATTAAGCCACACCCATTTTTAAGCCACTCCCACCGTTTTTAAGACACTCCCATTTTTCTATTAAGCCCCTCCCACTTTTCTATAAGCCACACCCATTTTTAAGCCCCTCCCACCGTTTTAAGCCCCTCCCACCGTTTTTAAGCCCCTCCCACTTTTCTATTAAGCCCTTCCCACTTTTCTATTAAGCCACACCCATTTTTAAGCCACTCCCACCGGTTTTAAGCCCCTCCCACCGTTTTTAAGCCACTCCCATCGGTTTTTAAGCCACTCCCACTTTTCTATTAAGCCCCTCCCACTTTTCTATTAAGCCACACCCACTTTTCTATTAAGCCACACCCATTTTTAAGCCCTCCCACTTTTCTATTAAGCCACACCCACTTTTCTATTAAGCCACACCCATTTTTAAGCCACTCCCACTTTTCTATTAAGCCCCTCCCACTTTTCTACTAAGCCCCGCCTACTTTTCTATTAAGCCACACCCATTTTTAAGCCCTCCCACTTTTCTATTAAGCCACACCCACTTTTCTATTAAGCCACACCCATTTTTAAAGCCACTCCCACTTTTCTATTAAGCCACACCCTTTTTTAAGCCACTCCCACCGTTTTTAAGCCCCTCCCCTTTTAAACCCCACCCACTTTCAACCCTCACTTTCAACCCTAACCCTAACCCAACCCTCACTTTCAACCCTAACCCTAACCCTAATCCAACCCTCACTTTTAACCCTAACTCCACCCACTTTTAAGCCCCTCCCACTTTTCTATTAAGCCCCTCCCACTTTTCTATTAAGCCGCACCAATTTTTAAGCCACTCCCACCGTTTTTAAGCCACTCCCACTTTTCAATTAAGCCCCTCCCACTTTTCTATTAAGCCACACCCATTTTAAGCCACTCCCACCGGTTTTAAGCCCCTCCCACCGTTTTTAAGCCACTCCCATCGTTTTTAAGCCACTCCCACTTTTCTATTAAGCCCCTCCCACTTTTCTATTAAGCCACACCCATTTTTAAGCCCCTCCCACCGTTTTTAAGCCCCTCCCACCGTTTTAAGCCCCTCCCACTTTTCTATTAACCACACCCATTTTAAGCCCCTCCTGCCTTTTTTAAGCCCCTCCCACTTTTCAATTAAGCCCCTCCCACTTTTCTATTAAGCCACACCCATTTTTAAGCCACTCCCACCGTTTTTAAGCCCCTCCCACTTTTCTATAAGCCACACCCATTTTTAAGCCCCTCCCACCGTTTTAAGCCCCTCCCACCGTTTTTAAGCCCCTCCCACTTTTCTATTAAGCCCCCCCCACTTTTCTATTAAGCCCGCCTACTTTTCTATTAAGCCACACCCTTTTTAAAGCCCCTCCCACCGTTTTTAAGCCACTCCCATCGGTTTTTAAGCCACTCCCACTTTTCTATTAAGCCCCTCCCACTTTTCTATTAAGCCACACCCATTTTTAAGCCCCTCCCACCATTTTAAAGCCACTGTCACTTTTCTATTAAGCCCCTCCCACATTTCTATTAAGCCACACCCGTTTTTAAGCCCCTCCCACCGTTTTTAAGCCCCTCACCTTTTAAACCCCACCCACTTTCAACCCTCACTTTCAACCCTAACCCTAACCCTAACCCAACCCTCACTTTCAACCCTAACCCTAACCCTAACCCTAACCCTAACCCAACCCTCACTTTTAACCCTAACTCCACCCACTTTTAAGCCACTCCCACTTTTCTATTAAGCCCCGCCCACTTGTCTATTAAGCCACACCCATTTTAAGCCCCTCCCACCGTTTTAAAGCCACTCCCACTTTTCTATTAAGCCCCTCCCACATTTCTATTAAGCCACACCCATTTTTAAGCCCCTCCCACCGTTTTGAAGCCACTCCCACTTTTCTATTAAGCCACGCCCACTTGTCTATTAAGCCACACCCATTTTTAAGCCCCTCCCACCGTTTTTAAGCCACTCCCACTTTTCTATTAAGCCCCGCCCACTTGTCTATTAAGCCACACCCATTTTTAAGCCCCTCCCAACGTTTTTAAGCCACTCCCACTTTTCTATTAAGCCCCTCCCACTTTTCTATTAAGCCACACCCATTTTTAAGCCCCTCCCACCGTTTTTAAGCCCCTCCCACCGTTTTTAAGCCCCTCCCACTTTTCTATTAAGCCACACCCATTTTTAAGCCCCTCCTGCCTTTTTTAAGCCCCTCCCACTTTTCAATTAAGCCCCTCCCACTTTTCTATTAAGCCCTTCCCACTTTTCTATTAAGCCACACCCATTTTTAAGCCACTCCCACCGTTTTTAAGCCCCTCCCACCGTTTTTAAGCCCCTCCCATCGGTTTTAAGCCCCTCCCACTTTTCTATTAAGCCCCTCCCACTTTTCTATTAAGCCACACCCATTTTTAAGCCACTCCCACCGTTTTTAAGCCCCTCCCACCGGTTTTAAGCCACTCCCATCGTTTTTTAAGCCACTCCCACTTTTCTATTAAGCCCCTCCCACTTTTCTATTAAGCCACACCCATTTTTAAGCCCCTCCCACCGTTTTAAGCCACTCCCACCGTTTTTAAACCCCACCCACTTTCAACCCTCACTTTCAACCCTAACCCTAACCCAACCCTCACTTTCAACCCTAACCCTAACCCTAATCCAACCCTCACTTTTAACCCTAACCCTAACTCCACCCACTTTTAAGCCCCTCCCACTTTTCTATTAAGCCCCTCCCACTTTTCTATTAAGCCACACCCATTTTTAAGCCCCTCCCACCGTTTTGAGCCCCTCCCACCGTTTTTAAGCCACTCCCACTTTTCTATTAAGCCCCTCCCACTTTTCCATTAAGCCACACCCATTTTTAAGCCCCTCCCACCGTTTTTAAGCCACTCCCATCGGTTTTTAAGCCACTCCCACTTTTCTATTAAGCCCCTCCCACTTTTCTATTAAGCCACACCCACTTTTCTATTAAGCCACACCCATTTTTAAGCCCTCCCACTTTTCTATTAAGCCACACCCACTTTTCTATTAAGCCACACCCATTTTTAAGCCACTCCCACTTTTCTATTAAGCCCCTCCCACTTTTCTACTAAGCCCCGCCTACTTTTCTATTAAGCCACACCCATTTTTAAGCCCTCCCACTTTTCTATTAAGCCACACCCACTTTTCTATTAAGCCACACCCATTTTTAAAGCCACTCCCACTTTTCTATTAAGCCACACCCTTTTTTAAGCCACTCCCACCGTTTTTAAGCCCCTCCCCTTTTAAACCCCACCCACTTTCAACCCTCACTTTCAACCCTAACCCTAACCCAACCCTCACTTTCAACCCTAACCCTAACCCTAATCCAACCCTCACTTTTAACCCTAACTCCACCCACTTTTAAGCCCCTCCCACTTTTCTATTAAGCCCCTCCCACTTTTCTATTAAGCCGCACCAATTTTTAAGCCACTCCCACCGTTTTTAAGCCACTCCCACTTTTCAATTAAGCCCCTCCCACTTTTCTATTAAGCCACACCCATTTTAAGCCACTCCCACCGGTTTTAAGCCCCTCCCACCGTTTTTAAGCCACTCCCATCGTTTTTAAGCCACTCCCACTTTTCTATTAAGCCCCTCCCACTTTTCTATTAAGCCACACCCATTTTTAAGCCCCTCCCACCGTTTTTAAGCCCCTCCCACCGTTTTAAGCCCCTCCCACTTTTCTATTAACCACACCCATTTTAAGCCCCTCCTGCCTTTTTTAAGCCCCTCCCACTTTTCAATTAAGCCCCTCCCACTTTTCTATTAAGCCACACCCATTTTTAAGCCACTCCCACCGTTTTTAAGCCCCTCCCACTTTTCTATAAGCCACACCCATTTTTAAGCCCCTCCCACCGTTTTAAGCCCCTCCCACCGTTTTTAAGCCCCTCCCACTTTTCTATTAAGCCCCCCCCACTTTTCTATTAAGCCCGCCTACTTTTCTATTAAGCCACACCCTTTTTAAAGCCCCTCCCACCGTTTTTAAGCCACTCCCATCGGTTTTTAAGCCACTCCCACTTTTCTATTAAGCCCCTCCCACTTTTCTATTAAGCCACACCCATTTTTAAGCCCCTCCCACCATTTTAAAGCCACTGTCACTTTTCTATTAAGCCCCTCCCACATTTCTATTAAGCCACACCCGTTTTTAAGCCCCTCCCACCGTTTTTAAGCCCCTCACCTTTTAAACCCCACCCACTTTCAACCCTCACTTTCAACCCTAACCCTAACCCTAACCCAACCCTCACTTTCAACCCTAACCCTAACCCTAACCCTAACCCTAACCCAACCCTCACTTTTAACCCTAACTCCACCCACTTTTAAGCCACTCCCACTTTTCTATTAAGCCCCGCCCACTTGTCTATTAAGCCACACCCATTTTAAGCCCCTCCCACCGTTTTAAAGCCACTCCCACTTTTCTATTAAGCCCCTCCCACATTTCTATTAAGCCACACCCATTTTTAAGCCCCTCCCACCGTTTTGAAGCCACTCCCACTTTTCTATTAAGCCACGCCCACTTGTCTATTAAGCCACACCCATTTTTAAGCCCCTCCCACCGTTTTTAAGCCACTCCCACTTTTCTATTAAGCCCCGCCCACTTGTCTATTAAGCCACACCCATTTTTAAGCCCCTCCCAACGTTTTTAAGCCACTCCCACTTTTCTATTAAGCCCCTCCCACTTTTCTATTAAGCCACACCCATTTTTAAGCCCCTCCCACCGTTTTTAAGCCCCTCCCACCGTTTTTAAGCCCCTCCCACTTTTCTATTAAGCCACACCCATTTTTAAGCCCCTCCTGCCTTTTTTAAGCCCCTCCCACTTTTCAATTAAGCCCCTCCCACTTTTCTATTAAGCCCTTCCCACTTTTCTATTAAGCCACACCCATTTTTAAGCCACTCCCACCGTTTTTAAGCCCCTCCCACCGTTTTTAAGCCCCTCCCATCGGTTTTAAGCCCCTCCCACTTTTCTATTAAGCCCCTCCCACTTTTCTATTAAGCCACACCCATTTTTAAGCCACTCCCACCGTTTTTAAGCCCCTCCCACCGGTTTTAAGCCACTCCCATCGTTTTTTAAGCCACTCCCACTTTTCTATTAAGCCCCTCCCACTTTTCTATTAAGCCACACCCATTTTTAAGCCCCTCCCACCGTTTTAAGCCACTCCCACCGTTTTTAAACCCCACCCACTTTCAACCCTCACTTTCAACCCTAACCCTAACCCAACCCTCACTTTCAACCCTAACCCTAACCCTAATCCAACCCTCACTTTTAACCCTAACCCTAACTCCACCCACTTTTAAGCCCCTCCCACTTTTCTATTAAGCCCCTCCCACTTTTCTATTAAGCCACACCCATTTTTAAGCCCCTCCCACCGTTTTGAGCCCCTCCCACCGTTTTTAAGCCACTCCCACTTTTCTATTAAGCCCCTCCCACTTTTCCATTAAGCCACACCCATTTTTAAGCCCCTCCCACCGTTTTAAGCCCCTCCCACCGTTTTTAAGCCCCTCCCACTTTTCTATTAAGCCCTTCCCACTTTTCTATTAAGCCACACCCATTTTTAAGCCACTCCCACCGTTTTTAAGCCCCTCCCACCGTTTTTAAGCCCCTCCCATCGGTTTTAAGCCCCTCCCACTTTTCTATTAAGCCCTTCCCACTTTTCTATTAAGCCACACCCATTTTTAAGCCACTCCCACCGTTTTTAAGCCCCTCCCACCGTTTTTAAGCCCCTCCCATCGGTTTTAAGCCCCTCCCACTTTTCTATTAAGCCCTTCCCACTTTTCTATTAAGCCACACCCATTTTTAAGCCACTCCCACCGTTTTTAAGCCCCTCCCACCGTTTTTAAGCCCCTCCCATCGGTTTTAAGCCCCTCCCACTTTTCTATTAAGCCCCTCCCACTTTTCTATTAAGCCACACCCATTTTTAAGCCACTCCCACCGTTTTTAAGCCACTCCCACCGTTTTTAAGCCACTCCCATCGTTTTTTTAAGCCACTCCCACTTTTCTATTAAGCCCCTCCCACTTTTCTATTAAGCCACACCCATTTTAAGCCCCTCCCACCGGTTTAAGCCACTCCCACCGTTTTTAAGCCCCTCCCACTTTTCTATTAAGCCCCTCCCACTTTTCTATTAAGCCACACCCATTTTTAAGCCCCTCCCACCGTTTTAAGCCACTCCCACCGTTTTTAAACCCCACCCACTTTCAACCCTCACTTTCAACCCTAACCCTAACCCAACCCTCACTTTCAACCCTAACCCTAACCCTAATCCAACCCTCACTTTTAACCCTAACCCTAACTCCACCCACTTTTAAGCCCCTCCCACTTTTCTATTAAGCCCCTCCCACTTTTCTATTAAGCCACACCCATTTTTAAGCCCCTCCCACCGTTTTGAGCCCCTCCCACCGTTTTTAAGCCACTCCCACTTTTCTATTAAGCCCCTCCCACTTTTCCATTAAGCCACACCCATTTTTAAGCCCCTCCCACCGTTTTAAGCCCCTCCCACCGTTTTTAAGCCCCTCCCACTTTTCTATTAAGCCCTTCCCACTTTTCTATTAAGCCACACCCATTTTTAAGCCACTCCCACCGTTTTTAAGCCCCTCCCACCGTTTTTAAGCCCCTCCCATCGGTTTTAAGCCCCTCCCACTTTTCTATTAAGCCCTTCCCACTTTTCTATTAAGCCACACCCATTTTTAAGCCACTCCCACCGTTTTTAAGCCCCTCCCACCGTTTTTAAGCCCCTCCCATCGGTTTTAAGCCCCTCCCACTTTTCTATTAAGCCCCTCCCACTTTTCCATTAAGCCACACCCATTTTTAAGCCCCTCCCACCGTTTTAAGCCCCTCCCACCGTTTTTAAGCCCCTCCCACTTTTCTATTAAGCCCTTCCCACTTTTCTATTAAGCCACACCCATTTTTAAGCCACTCCCACCGTTTTTAAGCCCCTCCCACCGTTTTTAAGCCCCTCCCATCGGTTTTAAGCCCCTCCCACTTTTCTATTAAGCCCTTCCCACTTTTCTATTAAGCCACACCCATTTTTAAGCCACTCCCACCGTTTTTAAGCCCCTCCCACCGTTTTTAAGCCCCTCCCATCGGTTTTAAGCCCCTCCCACTTTTCTATTAAGCCCCTCCCACTTTTCTATTAAGCCACACCCATTTTTAAGCCACTCCCACCGTTTTTAAGCCACTCCCACCGTTTTTAAGCCACTCCCATCGTTTTTTTAAGCCACTCCCACTTTTCTATTAAGCCCCTCCCACTTTTCTATTAAGCCACACCCATTTTAAGCCCCTCCCACCGGTTTAAGCCACTCCCACCGTTTTTAAGCCCCTCCCACTTTTCTATTAAGCCCCTCCCACTTTTCTATTAAGCCACACCCATTTTTAAGCCCCTCCTGCCTTTTTTTAAGCCCCTCCCACTTTTCTATTAAGCCCCTCCCACTTTTCTATTAAGCCACACCCATTTTTAAGCCCCTCCCACCGTTTTGAGCCCCTCCCACCGTTTTTTAAGCCACTCCCACTTTTCTATTAAGCCCCTCCCACTTTTCTATTAAGCCACACCCATTTTAAGCCCCTCCTGCCTTTTTTAAGCCCCTCCCACTTTTCAATTAAGCCCCTCCCACTTTTCTATTAAGCCACACCCATTTTTAAGCCACTCCCACCGTTTTTAAGCCCCTCCCACTTTTCTATAAGCCACACCCATTTTTAAGCCCCTCCCACCGTTTTAAGCCCCTCCCACCGTTTTTAAGCCCCTCCCACTTTTCTATTAAGCCCCCCCCACTTTTCTATTAAGCCCGCCTACTTTTCTATTAAGCCACACCCTTTTTAAAGCCCCTCCCACCGTTTTTAAGCCACTCCCATCGGTTTTTAAGCCACTCCCACTTTTCTATTAAGCCCCTCCCACTTTTCTATTAAGCCACACCCATTTTTAAGCCCCTCCCACCATTTTAAAGCCACTGTCACTTTTCTATTAAGCCCCTCCCACATTTCTATTAAGCCACACCCGTTTTTAAGCCCCTCCCACCGTTTTTAAGCCCCTCACCTTTTAAACCCCACCCACTTTCAACCCTCACTTTCAACCCTAACCCTAACCCTAACCCAACCCTCACTTTCAACCCTAACCCTAACCCTAACCCTAACCCTAACCCAACCCTCACTTTTAACCCTAACTCCACCCACTTTTAAGCCACTCCCACTTTTCTATTAAGCCCCGCCCACTTGTCTATTAAGCCACACCCATTTTAAGCCCCTCCCACCGTTTTAAAGCCACTCCCACTTTTCTATTAAGCCCCTCCCACATTTCTATTAAGCCACACCCATTTTTAAGCCCCTCCCACCGTTTTGAAGCCACTCCCACTTTTCTATTAAGCCACGCCCACTTGTCTATTAAGCCACACCCATTTTTAAGCCCCTCCCACCGTTTTTAAGCCACTCCCACTTTTCTATTAAGCCCCGCCCACTTGTCTATTAAGCCACACCCATTTTTAAGCCCCTCCCAACGTTTTTAAGCCACTCCCACTTTTCTATTAAGCCCCTCCCACTTTTCTATTAAGCCACACCCATTTTTAAGCCCCTCCCACCGTTTTTAAGCCCCTCCCACCGTTTTTAAGCCCCTCCCACTTTTCTATTAAGCCACACCCATTTTTAAGCCCCTCCTGCCTTTTTTAAGCCCCTCCCACTTTTCAATTAAGCCCCTCCCACTTTTCTATTAAGCCCTTCCCACTTTTCTATTAAGCCACACCCATTTTTAAGCCACTCCCACCGTTTTTAAGCCCCTCCCACCGTTTTTAAGCCCCTCCCATCGGTTTTAAGCCCCTCCCACTTTTCTATTAAGCCCCTCCCACTTTTCTATTAAGCCACACCCATTTTTAAGCCACTCCCACCGTTTTTAAGCCCCTCCCACCGGTTTTAAGCCACTCCCATCGTTTTTTAAGCCACTCCCACTTTTCTATTAAGCCCCTCCCACTTTTCTATTAAGCCACACCCATTTTTAAGCCCCTCCCACCGTTTTAAGCCACTCCCACCGTTTTTAAACCCCACCCACTTTCAACCCTCACTTTCAACCCTAACCCTAACCCAACCCTCACTTTCAACCCTAACCCTAACCCTAATCCAACCCTCACTTTTAACCCTAACCCTAACTCCACCCACTTTTAAGCCCCTCCCACTTTTCTATTAAGCCCCTCCCACTTTTCTATTAAGCCACACCCATTTTTAAGCCCCTCCCACCGTTTTGAGCCCCTCCCACCGTTTTTAAGCCACTCCCACTTTTCTATTAAGCCCCTCCCACTTTTCCATTAAGCCACACCCATTTTTAAGCCCCTCCCACCGTTTTTAAGCCACTCCCATCGGTTTTTAAGCCACTCCCACTTTTCTATTAAGCCCCTCCCACTTTTCTATTAAGCCACACCCACTTTTCTATTAAGCCACACCCATTTTTAAGCCCTCCCACTTTTCTATTAAGCCACACCCACTTTTCTATTAAGCCACACCCATTTTTAAGCCACTCCCACTTTTCTATTAAGCCCCTCCCACTTTTCTACTAAGCCCCGCCTACTTTTCTATTAAGCCACACCCATTTTTAAGCCCTCCCACTTTTCTATTAAGCCACACCCACTTTTCTATTAAGCCACACCCATTTTTAAAGCCACTCCCACTTTTCTATTAAGCCACACCCTTTTTTAAGCCACTCCCACCGTTTTTAAGCCCCTCCCCTTTTAAACCCCACCCACTTTCAACCCTCACTTTCAACCCTAACCCTAACCCAACCCTCACTTTCAACCCTAACCCTAACCCTAATCCAACCCTCACTTTTAACCCTAACTCCACCCACTTTTAAGCCCCTCCCACTTTTCTATTAAGCCCCTCCCACTTTTCTATTAAGCCGCACCAATTTTTAAGCCACTCCCACCGTTTTTAAGCCACTCCCACTTTTCAATTAAGCCCCTCCCACTTTTCTATTAAGCCACACCCATTTTAAGCCACTCCCACCGGTTTTAAGCCCCTCCCACCGTTTTTAAGCCACTCCCATCGTTTTTAAGCCACTCCCACTTTTCTATTAAGCCCCTCCCACTTTTCTATTAAGCCACACCCATTTTTAAGCCCCTCCCACCGTTTTTAAGCCCCTCCCACCGTTTTAAGCCCCTCCCACTTTTCTATTAACCACACCCATTTTAAGCCCCTCCTGCCTTTTTTAAGCCCCTCCCACTTTTCAATTAAGCCCCTCCCACTTTTCTATTAAGCCACACCCATTTTTAAGCCACTCCCACCGTTTTTAAGCCCCTCCCACTTTTCTATAAGCCACACCCATTTTTAAGCCCCTCCCACCGTTTTAAGCCCCTCCCACCGTTTTTAAGCCCCTCCCACTTTTCTATTAAGCCCCCCCCACTTTTCTATTAAGCCCGCCTACTTTTCTATTAAGCCACACCCTTTTTAAAGCCCCTCCCACCGTTTTTAAGCCACTCCCATCGGTTTTTAAGCCACTCCCACTTTTCTATTAAGCCCCTCCCACTTTTCTATTAAGCCACACCCATTTTTAAGCCCCTCCCACCATTTTAAAGCCACTGTCACTTTTCTATTAAGCCCCTCCCACATTTCTATTAAGCCACACCCGTTTTTAAGCCCCTCCCACCGTTTTTAAGCCCCTCACCTTTTAAACCCCACCCACTTTCAACCCTCACTTTCAACCCTAACCCTAACCCTAACCCAACCCTCACTTTCAACCCTAACCCTAACCCTAACCCTAACCCTAACCCAACCCTCACTTTTAACCCTAACTCCACCCACTTTTAAGCCACTCCCACTTTTCTATTAAGCCCCGCCCACTTGTCTATTAAGCCACACCCATTTTAAGCCCCTCCCACCGTTTTAAAGCCACTCCCACTTTTCTATTAAGCCCCTCCCACATTTCTATTAAGCCACACCCATTTTTAAGCCCCTCCCACCGTTTTGAAGCCACTCCCACTTTTCTATTAAGCCACGCCCACTTGTCTATTAAGCCACACCCATTTTTAAGCCCCTCCCACCGTTTTTAAGCCACTCCCACTTTTCTATTAAGCCCCGCCCACTTGTCTATTAAGCCACACCCATTTTTAAGCCCCTCCCAACGTTTTTAAGCCACTCCCACTTTTCTATTAAGCCCCTCCCACTTTTCTATTAAGCCACACCCATTTTTAAGCCCCTCCCACCGTTTTTAAGCCCCTCCCACCGTTTTTAAGCCCCTCCCACTTTTCTATTAAGCCACACCCATTTTTAAGCCCCTCCTGCCTTTTTTAAGCCCCTCCCACTTTTCAATTAAGCCCCTCCCACTTTTCTATTAAGCCCTTCCCACTTTTCTATTAAGCCACACCCATTTTTAAGCCACTCCCACCGTTTTTAAGCCCCTCCCACCGTTTTTAAGCCCCTCCCATCGGTTTTAAGCCCCTCCCACTTTTCTATTAAGCCCCTCCCACTTTTCTATTAAGCCACACCCATTTTTAAGCCACTCCCACCGTTTTTAAGCCCCTCCCACCGGTTTTAAGCCACTCCCATCGTTTTTTAAGCCACTCCCACTTTTCTATTAAGCCCCTCCCACTTTTCTATTAAGCCACACCCATTTTTAAGCCCCTCCCACCGTTTTAAGCCACTCCCACCGTTTTTAAACCCCACCCACTTTCAACCCTCACTTTCAACCCTAACCCTAACCCAACCCTCACTTTCAACCCTAACCCTAACCCTAATCCAACCCTCACTTTTAACCCTAACCCTAACTCCACCCACTTTTAAGCCCCTCCCACTTTTCTATTAAGCCCCTCCCACTTTTCTATTAAGCCACACCCATTTTTAAGCCCCTCCCACCGTTTTGAGCCCCTCCCACCGTTTTTAAGCCACTCCCACTTTTCTATTAAGCCCCTCCCACTTTTCCATTAAGCCACACCCATTTTTAAGCCCCTCCCACCGTTTTAAGCCCCTCCCACCGTTTTTAAGCCCCTCCCACTTTTCTATTAAGCCCTTCCCACTTTTCTATTAAGCCACACCCATTTTTAAGCCACTCCCACCGTTTTTAAGCCCCTCCCACCGTTTTTAAGCCCCTCCCATCGGTTTTAAGCCCCTCCCACTTTTCTATTAAGCCCTTCCCACTTTTCTATTAAGCCACACCCATTTTTAAGCCACTCCCACCGTTTTTAAGCCCCTCCCACCGTTTTTAAGCCCCTCCCATCGGTTTTAAGCCCCTCCCACTTTTCTATTAAGCCCTTCCCACTTTTCTATTAAGCCACACCCATTTTTAAGCCACTCCCACCGTTTTTAAGCCCCTCCCACCGTTTTTAAGCCCCTCCCATCGGTTTTAAGCCCCTCCCACTTTTCTATTAAGCCCCTCCCACTTTTCTATTAAGCCACACCCATTTTTAAGCCACTCCCACCGTTTTTAAGCCACTCCCACCGTTTTTAAGCCACTCCCATCGTTTTTTTAAGCCACTCCCACTTTTCTATTAAGCCCCTCCCACTTTTCTATTAAGCCACACCCATTTTAAGCCCCTCCCACCGGTTTAAGCCACTCCCACCGTTTTTAAGCCCCTCCCACTTTTCTATTAAGCCCCTCCCACTTTTCTATTAAGCCACACCCATTTTTAAGCCCCTCCCACCGTTTTAAGCCACTCCCACCGTTTTTAAACCCCACCCACTTTCAACCCTCACTTTCAACCCTAACCCTAACCCAACCCTCACTTTCAACCCTAACCCTAACCCTAATCCAACCCTCACTTTTAACCCTAACCCTAACTCCACCCACTTTTAAGCCCCTCCCACTTTTCTATTAAGCCCCTCCCACTTTTCTATTAAGCCACACCCATTTTTAAGCCCCTCCCACCGTTTTGAGCCCCTCCCACCGTTTTTAAGCCACTCCCACTTTTCTATTAAGCCCCTCCCACTTTTCCATTAAGCCACACCCATTTTTAAGCCCCTCCCACCGTTTTAAGCCCCTCCCACCGTTTTTAAGCCCCTCCCACTTTTCTATTAAGCCCTTCCCACTTTTCTATTAAGCCACACCCATTTTTAAGCCACTCCCACCGTTTTTAAGCCCCTCCCACCGTTTTTAAGCCCCTCCCATCGGTTTTAAGCCCCTCCCACTTTTCTATTAAGCCCTTCCCACTTTTCTATTAAGCCACACCCATTTTTAAGCCACTCCCACCGTTTTTAAGCCCCTCCCACCGTTTTTAAGCCCCTCCCATCGGTTTTAAGCCCCTCCCACTTTTCTATTAAGCCCCTCCCACTTTTCCATTAAGCCACACCCATTTTTAAGCCCCTCCCACCGTTTTAAGCCCCTCCCACCGTTTTTAAGCCCCTCCCACTTTTCTATTAAGCCCTTCCCACTTTTCTATTAAGCCACACCCATTTTTAAGCCACTCCCACCGTTTTTAAGCCCCTCCCACCGTTTTTAAGCCCCTCCCATCGGTTTTAAGCCCCTCCCACTTTTCTATTAAGCCCTTCCCACTTTTCTATTAAGCCACACCCATTTTTAAGCCACTCCCACCGTTTTTAAGCCCCTCCCACCGTTTTTAAGCCCCTCCCATCGGTTTTAAGCCCCTCCCACTTTTCTATTAAGCCCCTCCCACTTTTCTATTAAGCCACACCCATTTTTAAGCCACTCCCACCGTTTTTAAGCCACTCCCACCGTTTTTAAGCCACTCCCATCGTTTTTTTAAGCCACTCCCACTTTTCTATTAAGCCCCTCCCACTTTTCTATTAAGCCACACCCATTTTAAGCCCCTCCCACCGGTTTAAGCCACTCCCACCGTTTTTAAGCCCCTCCCACTTTTCTATTAAGCCCCTCCCACTTTTCTATTAAGCCACACCCATTTTTAAGCCCCTCCTGCCTTTTTTTAAGCCCCTCCCACTTTTCTATTAAGCCCCTCCCACTTTTCTATTAAGCCACACCCATTTTTAAGCCCCTCCCACCGTTTTGAGCCCCTCCCACCGTTTTTTAAGCCACTCCCACTTTTCTATTAAGCCCCTCCCACTTTTCTATTAAGCCACACCCATTTTTAAGCCACTCCCACCGTTTTTAAGCCCCTCCCACCGTTTTTAAGCCCCTCCCATCGGTTTTAAGCCCCTCCCACTTTTCTATTAAGCCCCTCCCACTTTTCTATTAAGCCCTTCCCACTTTTCTATTAAGCCACACCCATTTTTAAGCCACTCCCACCGTTTTTAAGCCCCTCCCACCGTTTTTAAGCCCCTCCCATCGGTTTTAAGCCCCTCCCACTTTTCTATTAAGCCCCTCCCACTTTTCTATTAAGCCACACCCATTTTTAAGCCACTCCCACCGTTTTTAAGCCCCTCCCACCGTTTTTAAGCCCCTCCCACTTTTCTATTAAGCCCCTCCCACTTTTCCATTAAGTCACACCCATTTTTAAGCCCCTCCCACCGTTTTAAGCCCAGCCCACCGTTTTTAAGCCCCTCCCACTTTTCTATTAAGCCCTTCCCACTTTTCTATTAAGCCACACCCATTTTTAAGCCACTCCCACCGTTTTTAAGCCCCTCCCACCGTTTTTAAGCCCCTCCCATCGGTTTTAAGCCCCTCCCACTTTTCTATTAAGCCCCTCCCACTTTTCTATTAAGCCCTTCCCACTTTTCTATTAAGCCACACCCATTTTTAAGCCACTCCCACCGTTTTTAAGCCCCTCCCACCGTTTTTAAGCCCCTCCCATCGGTTTTAAGCCCCTCCCACTTTTCTATTAAGCCCCTCCCACTTTTCTATTAAGCCACACCCATTTTTAAGCCACTCCCACCGTTTTTAAGCCCCTCCCACCGGTTTTAAGCCACTCCCATCGTTTTTTAAGCCACTCCCACTTTTCTATTAAGCCCCTCCCACTTTTCTATTAAGCCACACCCATTTTTAAGCCCCTCCCACCGTTTTAAGCCACTCCCACCGTTTTTAAACCCCACCCACTTTCAACCCTCACTTTCAACCCTAACCCTAACCCAACCCTCACTTTCAACCCTAACCCTAACCCTAATCCAACCCTCACTTTTAACCCTAACCCTAACTCCACCCACTTTTAAGCCCCTCCCACTTTTCTATTAAGCCCCTCCCACTTTTCTATTAAGCCACACCCATTTTTAAGCCCCTCCCACCGTTTTGAGCCCCTCCCACCGTTTTTAAGCCACTCCCACTTTTCTATTAAGCCCCTCCCACTTTTCCATTAAGCCACACCCATTTTTAAGCCCCTCCCACCGTTTTAAGCCCCTCCCACCGTTTTTAAGCCCCTCCCACTTTTCTATTAAGCCCTTCCCACTTTTCTATTAAGCCACACCCATTTTTAAGCCACTCCCACCGTTTTTAAGCCCCTCCCACCGTTTTTAAGCCCCTCCCATCGGTTTTAAGCCCCTCCCACTTTTCTATTAAGCCCTTCCCACTTTTCTATTAAGCCACACCCATTTTTAAGCCACTCCCACCGTTTTTAAGCCCCTCCCACCGTTTTTAAGCCCCTCCCATCGGTTTTAAGCCCCTCCCACTTTTCTATTAAGCCCCTCCCACTTTTCTATTAAGCCACACCCATTTTTAAGCCACTCCCACCGTTTTTAAGCCACTCCCACCGTTTTTAAGCCACTCCCATCGTTTTTTTAAGCCACTCCCACTTTTCTATTAAGCCCCTCCCACTTTTCTATTAAGCCACACCCATTTTAAGCCCCTCCCACCGGTTTAAGCCACTCCCACCGTTTTTAAGCCCCTCCCACTTTTCTATTAAGCCCCTCCCACTTTTCTATTAAGCCACACCCATTTTTAAGCCCCTCCCACCGTTTTAAGCCACTCCCACCGTTTTTAAACCCCACCCACTTTCAACCCTCACTTTCAACCCTAACCCTAACCCAACCCTCACTTTCAACCCTAACCCTAACCCTAATCCAACCCTCACTTTTAACCCTAACCCTAACTCCACCCACTTTTAAGCCCCTCCCACTTTTCTATTAAGCCCCTCCCACTTTTCTATTAAGCCACACCCATTTTTAAGCCCCTCCCACCGTTTTGAGCCCCTCCCACCGTTTTTAAGCCACTCCCACTTTTCTATTAAGCCCCTCCCACTTTTCCATTAAGCCACACCCATTTTTAAGCCCCTCCCACCGTTTTAAGCCCCTCCCACCGTTTTTAAGCCCCTCCCACTTTTCTATTAAGCCCTTCCCACTTTTCTATTAAGCCACACCCATTTTTAAGCCACTCCCACCGTTTTTAAGCCCCTCCCACCGTTTTTAAGCCCCTCCCATCGGTTTTAAGCCCCTCCCACTTTTCTATTAAGCCCTTCCCACTTTTCTATTAAGCCACACCCATTTTTAAGCCACTCCCACCGTTTTTAAGCCCCTCCCACCGTTTTTAAGCCCCTCCCATCGGTTTTAAGCCCCTCCCACTTTTCTATTAAGCCCCTCCCACTTTTCTATTAAGCCACACCCATTTTTAAGCCACTCCCACCGTTTTTAAGCCACTCCCACCGTTTTTAAGCCACTCCCATCGTTTTTTTAAGCCACTCCCACTTTTCTATTAAGCCCCTCCCACTTTTCTATTAAGCCACACCCATTTTAAGCCCCTCCCACCGGTTTAAGCCACTCCCACCGTTTTTAAGCCCCTCCCACTTTTCTATTAAGCCCCTCCCACTTTTCTATTAAGCCACACCCATTTTTAAGCCCCTCCTGCCTTTTTTTAAGCCCCTCCCACTTTTCTATTAAGCCCCTCCCACTTTTCTATTAAGCCACACCCATTTTTAAGCCCCTCCCACCGTTTTGAGCCCCTCCCACCGTTTTTTAAGCCACTCCCACTTTTCTATTAAGCCCCTCCCACTTTTCTATTAAGCCACACCCATTTTTAAGCCACTCCCACCGTTTTTAAGCCCCTCCCACCGTTTTTAAGCCCCTCCCATCGGTTTTAAGCCCCTCCCACTTTTCTATTAAGCCCCTCCCACTTTTCTATTAAGCCCTTCCCACTTTTCTATTAAGCCACACCCATTTTTAAGCCACTCCCACCGTTTTTAAGCCCCTCCCACCGTTTTTAAGCCCCTCCCATCGGTTTTAAGCCCCTCCCACTTTTCTATTAAGCCCCTCCCACTTTTCTATTAAGCCACACCCATTTTTAAGCCACTCCCACCGTTTTTAAGCCCCTCCCACCGTTTTTAAGCCCCTCCCACTTTTCTATTAAGCCCCTCCCACTTTTCCATTAAGTCACACCCATTTTTAAGCCCCTCCCACCGTTTTAAGCCCATCCCACCGTTTTTAAGCCCCTCCCACTTTTCTATTAAGCCCCTCCCACTTTTCTATTAAGCCACACCCATTTTTAAGCCACTCCCACCGTTTTTAAGCCCCTCCCACCGTTTTTAAGCCCCTCCCATCGGTTTTAAGCCCCTCCCACTTTTCTATTAAGCCCTTCCCACTTTTCTATTAAGCCACACCCATTTTTAAGCCACTCCCACCGTTTTTAAGCCCCTCCCACCGTTTTTAAGCCCCTCCCATCGGTTTTAAGCCCCTCCCACTTTTCTATTAAGCCCCTCCCACTTTTCTATTAAGCCACACCCATTTTTAAGCCACTCCCACCGTTTTTAAGCCACTCCCACCGTTTTTAAGCCACTCCCATCGTTTTTTTAAGCCACTCCCACTTTTCTATTAAGCCCCTCCCACTTTTCTATTAAGCCACACCCATTTTAAGCCCCTCCCACCGGTTTAAGCCACTCCCACCGTTTTTAAGCCCCTCCCACTTTTCTATTAAGCCCCTCCCACTTTTCTATTAAGCCACACCCATTTTTAAGCCCCTCCCACCGTTTTAAGCCACTCCCACCGTTTTTAAACCCCACCCACTTTCAACCCTCACTTTCAACCCTAACCCTAACCCAACCCTCACTTTCAACCCTAACCCTAACCCTAATCCAACCCTCACTTTTAACCCTAACCCTAACTCCACCCACTTTTAAGCCCCTCCCACTTTTCTATTAAGCCCCTCCCACTTTTCTATTAAGCCACACCCATTTTTAAGCCCCTCCCACCGGTTTGAGCCCCTCCCACCGTTTTTAAGCCACTCCCACTTTTCTATTAAGCCCCTCCCACTTTTCCATTAAGCCACACCCATTTTTAAGCCCCTCCCACCGTTTTAAGCCCCTCCCACCGTTTTTAAGCCCCTCCCACTTTTCTATTAAGCCCTTCCCACTTTTCTATTAAGCCACACCCATTTTTAAGCCACTCCCACCGTTTTTAAGCCCCTCCCACCGTTTTTAAGCCCCTCCCATCGGTTTTAAGCCCCTCCCACTTTTCTATTAAGCCCTTCCCACTTTTCTATTAAGCCACACCCATTTTTAAGCCACTCCCACCGTTTTTAAGCCCCTCCCACCGTTTTTAAGCCCCTCCCATCGGTTTTAAGCCCCTCCCACTTTTCTATTAAGCCCCTCCCACTTTTCCATTAAGCCACACCCATTTTTAAGCCCCTCCCACCGTTTTAAGCCCCTCCCACCGTTTTTAAGCCCCTCCCACTTTTCTATTAAGCCCTTCCCACTTTTCTATTAAGCCACACCCATTTTTAAGCCACTCCCACCGTTTTTAAGCCCCTCCCACCGTTTTTAAGCCCCTCCCATCGGTTTTAAGCCCCTCCCACTTTTCTATTAAGCCCTTCCCACTTTTCTATTAAGCCACACCCATTTTTAAGCCACTCCCACCGTTTTTAAGCCCCTCCCACCGTTTTTAAGCCCCTCCCATCGGTTTTAAGCCCCTCCCACTTTTCTATTAAGCCCCTCCCACTTTTCTATTAAGCCACACCCATTTTTAAGCCACTCCCACCGTTTTTAAGACACTCCCATTTTTCTATTAAGCCCCTCCCACTTTTCTATAAGCCACACCCATTTTTAAGCCCCTCCCACCGTTTTAAGCCCCTCCCACCGTTTTTAAGCCCCTCCCACTTTTCTATTAAGCCCTTCCCACTTTTCTATTAAGCCACACCCATTTTTAAGCCACTCCCACCGGTTTTAAGCCCCTCCCACCGTTTTTAAGCCACTCCCATCGGTTTTTAAGCCACTCCCACTTTTCTATTAAGCCCCTCCCACTTTTCTATTAAGCCACACCCACTTTTCTATTAAGCCACACCCATTTTTAAGCCCTCCCACTTTTCTATTAAGCCACACCCACTTTTCTATTAAGCCACACCCATTTTTAAGCCACTCCCACTTTTCTATTAAGCCCCTCCCACTTTTCTACTAAGCCCCGCCTACTTTTCTATTAAGCCACACCCATTTTTAAGCCCTCCCACTTTTCTATTAAGCCACACCCACTTTTCTATTAAGCCACACCCATTTTTAAAGCCACTCCCACTTTTCTATTAAGCCACACCCTTTTTTAAGCCACTCCCACCGTTTTTAAGCCCCTCCCCTTTTAAACCCCACCCACTTTCAACCCTCACTTTCAACCCTAACCCTAACCCAACCCTCACTTTCAACCCTAACCCTAACCCTAATCCAACCCTCACTTTTAACCCTAACTCCACCCACTTTTAAGCCCCTCCCACTTTTCTATTAAGCCCCTCCCACTTTTCTATTAAGCCGCACCAATTTTTAAGCCACTCCCACCGTTTTTAAGCCACTCCCACTTTTCAATTAAGCCCCTCCCACTTTTCTATTAAGCCACACCCATTTTAAGCCACTCCCACCGGTTTTAAGCCCCTCCCACCGTTTTTAAGCCACTCCCATCGTTTTTAAGCCACTCCCACTTTTCTATTAAGCCCCTCCCACTTTTCTATTAAGCCACACCCATTTTTAAGCCCCTCCCACCGTTTTTAAGCCCCTCCCACCGTTTTAAGCCCCTCCCACTTTTCTATTAACCACACCCATTTTAAGCCCCTCCTGCCTTTTTTAAGCCCCTCCCACTTTTCAATTAAGCCCCTCCCACTTTTCTATTAAGCCACACCCATTTTTAAGCCACTCCCACCGTTTTTAAGCCCCTCCCACTTTTCTATAAGCCACACCCATTTTTAAGCCCCTCCCACCGTTTTAAGCCCCTCCCACCGTTTTTAAGCCCCTCCCACTTTTCTATTAAGCCCCCCCCACTTTTCTATTAAGCCCGCCTACTTTTCTATTAAGCCACACCCTTTTTAAAGCCCCTCCCACCGTTTTTAAGCCACTCCCATCGGTTTTTAAGCCACTCCCACTTTTCTATTAAGCCCCTCCCACTTTTCTATTAAGCCACACCCATTTTTAAGCCCCTCCCACCATTTTAAAGCCACTGTCACTTTTCTATTAAGCCCCTCCCACATTTCTATTAAGCCACACCCGTTTTTAAGCCCCTCCCACCGTTTTTAAGCCCCTCACCTTTTAAACCCCACCCACTTTCAACCCTCACTTTCAACCCTAACCCTAACCCTAACCCAACCCTCACTTTCAACCCTAACCCTAACCCTAACCCTAACCCTAACCCAACCCTCACTTTTAACCCTAACTCCACCCACTTTTAAGCCACTCCCACTTTTCTATTAAGCCCCGCCCACTTGTCTATTAAGCCACACCCATTTTAAGCCCCTCCCACCGTTTTAAAGCCACTCCCACTTTTCTATTAAGCCCCTCCCACATTTCTATTAAGCCACACCCATTTTTAAGCCCCTCCCACCGTTTTGAAGCCACTCCCACTTTTCTATTAAGCCACGCCCACTTGTCTATTAAGCCACACCCATTTTTAAGCCCCTCCCACCGTTTTTAAGCCACTCCCACTTTTCTATTAAGCCCCGCCCACTTGTCTATTAAGCCACACCCATTTTTAAGCCCCTCCCAACGTTTTTAAGCCACTCCCACTTTTCTATTAAGCCCCTCCCACTTTTCTATTAAGCCACACCCATTTTTAAGCCCCTCCCACCGTTTTTAAGCCCCTCCCACCGTTTTTAAGCCCCTCCCACTTTTCTATTAAGCCACACCCATTTTTAAGCCCCTCCTGCCTTTTTTAAGCCCCTCCCACTTTTCAATTAAGCCCCTCCCACTTTTCTATTAAGCCCTTCCCACTTTTCTATTAAGCCACACCCATTTTTAAGCCACTCCCACCGTTTTTAAGCCCCTCCCACCGTTTTTAAGCCCCTCCCATCGGTTTTAAGCCCCTCCCACTTTTCTATTAAGCCCCTCCCACTTTTCTATTAAGCCACACCCATTTTTAAGCCACTCCCACCGTTTTTAAGCCCCTCCCACCGGTTTTAAGCCACTCCCATCGTTTTTTAAGCCACTCCCACTTTTCTATTAAGCCCCTCCCACTTTTCTATTAAGCCACACCCATTTTTAAGCCCCTCCCACCGTTTTAAGCCACTCCCACCGTTTTTAAACCCCACCCACTTTCAACCCTCACTTTCAACCCTAACCCTAACCCAACCCTCACTTTCAACCCTAACCCTAACCCTAATCCAACCCTCACTTTTAACCCTAACCCTAACTCCACCCACTTTTAAGCCCCTCCCACTTTTCTATTAAGCCCCTCCCACTTTTCTATTAAGCCACACCCATTTTTAAGCCCCTCCCACCGTTTTGAGCCCCTCCCACCGTTTTTAAGCCACTCCCACTTTTCTATTAAGCCCCTCCCACTTTTCCATTAAGCCACACCCATTTTTAAGCCCCTCCCACCGTTTTAAGCCCCTCCCACCGTTTTTAAGCCCCTCCCACTTTTCTATTAAGCCCTTCCCACTTTTCTATTAAGCCACACCCATTTTTAAGCCACTCCCACCGTTTTTAAGCCCCTCCCACCGTTTTTAAGCCCCTCCCATCGGTTTTAAGCCCCTCCCACTTTTCTATTAAGCCCTTCCCACTTTTCTATTAAGCCACACCCATTTTTAAGCCACTCCCACCGTTTTTAAGCCCCTCCCACCGTTTTTAAGCCCCTCCCATCGGTTTTAAGCCCCTCCCACTTTTCTATTAAGCCCCTCCCACTTTTCCATTAAGCCACACCCATTTTTAAGCCCCTCCCACCGTTTTAAGCCCCTCCCACCGTTTTTAAGCCCCTCCCACTTTTCTATTAAGCCCTTCCCACTTTTCTATTAAGCCACACCCATTTTTAAGCCACTCCCACCGTTTTTAAGCCCCTCCCACCGTTTTTAAGCCCCTCCCATCGGTTTTAAGCCCCTCCCACTTTTCTATTAAGCCCTTCCCACTTTTCTATTAAGCCACACCCATTTTTAAGCCACTCCCACCGTTTTTAAGCCCCTCCCACCGTTTTTAAGCCCCTCCCATCGGTTTTAAGCCCCTCCCACTTTTCTATTAAGCCCCTCCCACTTTTCTATTAAGCCACACCCATTTTTAAGCCACTCCCACCGTTTTTAAGACACTCCCATTTTTCTATTAAGCCCCTCCCACTTTTCTATAAGCCACACCCATTTTTAAGCCCCTCCCACCGTTTTAAGCCCCTCCCACCGTTTTTAAGCCCCTCCCACTTTTCTATTAAGCCCTTCCCACTTTTCTATTAAGCCACACCCATTTTTAAGCCACTCCCACCGGTTTTAAGCCCCTCCCACCGTTTTTAAGCCACTCCCATCGGTTTTTAAGCCACTCCCACTTTTCTATTAAGCCCCTCCCACTTTTCTATTAAGCCACACCCACTTTTCTATTAAGCCACACCCATTTTTAAGCCCTCCCACTTTTCTATTAAGCCACACCCACTTTTCTATTAAGCCACACCCATTTTTAAGCCACTCCCACTTTTCTATTAAGCCCCTCCCACTTTTCTACTAAGCCCCGCCTACTTTTCTATTAAGCCACACCCATTTTTAAGCCCTCCCACTTTTCTATTAAGCCACACCCACTTTTCTATTAAGCCACACCCATTTTTAAAGCCACTCCCACTTTTCTATTAAGCCACACCCTTTTTTAAGCCACTCCCACCGTTTTTAAGCCCCTCCCCTTTTAAACCCCACCCACTTTCAACCCTCACTTTCAACCCTAACCCTAACCCAACCCTCACTTTCAACCCTAACCCTAACCCTAATCCAACCCTCACTTTTAACCCTAACTCCACCCACTTTTAAGCCCCTCCCACTTTTCTATTAAGCCCCTCCCACTTTTCTATTAAGCCGCACCAATTTTTAAGCCACTCCCACCGTTTTTAAGCCACTCCCACTTTTCAATTAAGCCCCTCCCACTTTTCTATTAAGCCACACCCATTTTAAGCCACTCCCACCGGTTTTAAGCCCCTCCCACCGTTTTTAAGCCACTCCCATCGTTTTTAAGCCACTCCCACTTTTCTATTAAGCCCCTCCCACTTTTCTATTAAGCCACACCCATTTTTAAGCCCCTCCCACCGTTTTTAAGCCCCTCCCACCGTTTTAAGCCCCTCCCACTTTTCTATTAACCACACCCATTTTAAGCCCCTCCTGCCTTTTTTAAGCCCCTCCCACTTTTCAATTAAGCCCCTCCCACTTTTCTATTAAGCCACACCCATTTTTAAGCCACTCCCACCGTTTTTAAGCCCCTCCCACTTTTCTATAAGCCACACCCATTTTTAAGCCCCTCCCACCGTTTTAAGCCCCTCCCACCGTTTTTAAGCCCCTCCCACTTTTCTATTAAGCCCCCCCCACTTTTCTATTAAGCCCGCCTACTTTTCTATTAAGCCACACCCTTTTTAAAGCCCCTCCCACCGTTTTTAAGCCACTCCCATCGGTTTTTAAGCCACTCCCACTTTTCTATTAAGCCCCTCCCACTTTTCTATTAAGCCACACCCATTTTTAAGCCCCTCCCACCATTTTAAAGCCACTGTCACTTTTCTATTAAGCCCCTCCCACATTTCTATTAAGCCACACCCGTTTTTAAGCCCCTCCCACCGTTTTTAAGCCCCTCACCTTTTAAACCCCACCCACTTTCAACCCTCACTTTCAACCCTAACCCTAACCCTAACCCAACCCTCACTTTCAACCCTAACCCTAACCCTAACCCTAACCCTAACCCAACCCTCACTTTTAACCCTAACTCCACCCACTTTTAAGCCACTCCCACTTTTCTATTAAGCCCCGCCCACTTGTCTATTAAGCCACACCCATTTTAAGCCCCTCCCACCGTTTTAAAGCCACTCCCACTTTTCTATTAAGCCCCTCCCACATTTCTATTAAGCCACACCCATTTTTAAGCCCCTCCCACCGTTTTGAAGCCACTCCCACTTTTCTATTAAGCCACGCCCACTTGTCTATTAAGCCACACCCATTTTTAAGCCCCTCCCACCGTTTTTAAGCCACTCCCACTTTTCTATTAAGCCCCGCCCACTTGTCTATTAAGCCACACCCATTTTTAAGCCCCTCCCAACGTTTTTAAGCCACTCCCACTTTTCTATTAAGCCCCTCCCACTTTTCTATTAAGCCACACCCATTTTTAAGCCCCTCCCACCGTTTTTAAGCCCCTCCCACCGTTTTTAAGCCCCTCCCACTTTTCTATTAAGCCACACCCATTTTTAAGCCCCTCCTGCCTTTTTTAAGCCCCTCCCACTTTTCAATTAAGCCCCTCCCACTTTTCTATTAAGCCCTTCCCACTTTTCTATTAAGCCACACCCATTTTTAAGCCACTCCCACCGTTTTTAAGCCCCTCCCACCGTTTTTAAGCCCCTCCCATCGGTTTTAAGCCCCTCCCACTTTTCTATTAAGCCCCTCCCACTTTTCTATTAAGCCACACCCATTTTTAAGCCACTCCCACCGTTTTTAAGCCCCTCCCACCGGTTTTAAGCCACTCCCATCGTTTTTTAAGCCACTCCCACTTTTCTATTAAGCCCCTCCCACTTTTCTATTAAGCCACACCCATTTTTAAGCCCCTCCCACCGTTTTAAGCCACTCCCACCGTTTTTAAACCCCACCCACTTTCAACCCTCACTTTCAACCCTAACCCTAACCCAACCCTCACTTTCAACCCTAACCCTAACCCTAATCCAACCCTCACTTTTAACCCTAACCCTAACTCCACCCACTTTTAAGCCCCTCCCACTTTTCTATTAAGCCCCTCCCACTTTTCTATTAAGCCACACCCATTTTTAAGCCCCTCCCACCGTTTTGAGCCCCTCCCACCGTTTTTAAGCCACTCCCACTTTTCTATTAAGCCCCTCCCACTTTTCCATTAAGCCACACCCATTTTTAAGCCCCTCCCACCGTTTTAAGCCCCTCCCACCGTTTTTAAGCCCCTCCCACTTTTCTATTAAGCCCTTCCCACTTTTCTATTAAGCCACACCCATTTTTAAGCCACTCCCACCGTTTTTAAGCCCCTCCCACCGTTTTTAAGCCCCTCCCATCGGTTTTAAGCCCCTCCCACTTTTCTATTAAGCCCTTCCCACTTTTCTATTAAGCCACACCCATTTTTAAGCCACTCCCACCGTTTTTAAGCCCCTCCCACCGTTTTTAAGCCCCTCCCATCGGTTTTAAGCCCCTCCCACTTTTCTATTAAGCCCCTCCCACTTTTCCATTAAGCCACACCCATTTTTAAGCCCCTCCCACCGTTTTAAGCCCCTCCCACCGTTTTTAAGCCCCTCCCACTTTTCTATTAAGCCCTTCCCACTTTTCTATTAAGCCACACCCATTTTTAAGCCACTCCCACCGTTTTTAAGCCCCTCCCACCGTTTTTAAGCCCCTCCCATCGGTTTTAAGCCCCTCCCACTTTTCTATTAAGCCCTTCCCACTTTTCTATTAAGCCACACCCATTTTTAAGCCACTCCCACCGTTTTTAAGCCCCTCCCACCGTTTTTAAGCCCCTCCCATCGGTTTTAAGCCCCTCCCACTTTTCTATTAAGCCCCTCCCACTTTTCTATTAAGCCACACCCATTTTTAAGCCACTCCCACCGTTTTTAAGACACTCCCATTTTTCTATTAAGCCCCTCCCACTTTTCTATAAGCCACACCCATTTTTAAGCCCCTCCCACCGTTTTAAGCCCCTCCCACCGTTTTTAAGCCCCTCCCACTTTTCTATTAAGCCCTTCCCACTTTTCTATTAAGCCACACCCATTTTTAAGCCACTCCCACCGGTTTTAAGCCCCTCCCACCGTTTTTAAGCCACTCCCATCGGTTTTTAAGCCACTCCCACTTTTCTATTAAGCCCCTCCCACTTTTCTATTAAGCCACACCCACTTTTCTATTAAGCCACACCCATTTTTAAGCCCTCCCACTTTTCTATTAAGCCACACCCACTTTTCTATTAAGCCACACCCATTTTTAAGCCACTCCCACTTTTCTATTAAGCCCCTCCCACTTTTCTACTAAGCCCCGCCTACTTTTCTATTAAGCCACACCCATTTTTAAGCCCTCCCACTTTTCTATTAAGCCACACCCACTTTTCTATTAAGCCACACCCATTTTTAAAGCCACTCCCACTTTTCTATTAAGCCACACCCTTTTTTAAGCCACTCCCACCGTTTTTAAGCCCCTCCCCTTTTAAACCCCACCCACTTTCAACCCTCACTTTCAACCCTAACCCTAACCCAACCCTCACTTTCAACCCTAACCCTAACCCTAATCCAACCCTCACTTTTAACCCTAACTCCACCCACTTTTAAGCCCCTCCCACTTTTCTATTAAGCCCCTCCCACTTTTCTATTAAGCCGCACCAATTTTTAAGCCACTCCCACCGTTTTTAAGCCACTCCCACTTTTCAATTAAGCCCCTCCCACTTTTCTATTAAGCCACACCCATTTTAAGCCACTCCCACCGGTTTTAAGCCCCTCCCACCGTTTTTAAGCCACTCCCATCGTTTTTAAGCCACTCCCACTTTTCTATTAAGCCCCTCCCACTTTTCTATTAAGCCACACCCATTTTTAAGCCCCTCCCACCGTTTTTAAGCCCCTCCCACCGTTTTAAGCCCCTCCCACTTTTCTATTAACCACACCCATTTTAAGCCCCTCCTGCCTTTTTTAAGCCCCTCCCACTTTTCAATTAAGCCCCTCCCACTTTTCTATTAAGCCACACCCATTTTTAAGCCACTCCCACCGTTTTTAAGCCCCTCCCACTTTTCTATAAGCCACACCCATTTTTAAGCCCCTCCCACCGTTTTAAGCCCCTCCCACCGTTTTTAAGCCCCTCCCACTTTTCTATTAAGCCCCCCCCACTTTTCTATTAAGCCCGCCTACTTTTCTATTAAGCCACACCCTTTTTAAAGCCCCTCCCACCGTTTTTAAGCCACTCCCATCGGTTTTTAAGCCACTCCCACTTTTCTATTAAGCCCCTCCCACTTTTCTATTAAGCCACACCCATTTTTAAGCCCCTCCCACCATTTTAAAGCCACTGTCACTTTTCTATTAAGCCCCTCCCACATTTCTATTAAGCCACACCCGTTTTTAAGCCCCTCCCACCGTTTTTAAGCCCCTCACCTTTTAAACCCCACCCACTTTCAACCCTCACTTTCAACCCTAACCCTAACCCTAACCCAACCCTCACTTTCAACCCTAACCCTAACCCTAACCCTAACCCTAACCCAACCCTCACTTTTAACCCTAACTCCACCCACTTTTAAGCCACTCCCACTTTTCTATTAAGCCCCGCCCACTTGTCTATTAAGCCACACCCATTTTAAGCCCCTCCCACCGTTTTAAAGCCACTCCCACTTTTCTATTAAGCCCCTCCCACATTTCTATTAAGCCACACCCATTTTTAAGCCCCTCCCACCGTTTTGAAGCCACTCCCACTTTTCTATTAAGCCACGCCCACTTGTCTATTAAGCCACACCCATTTTTAAGCCCCTCCCACCGTTTTTAAGCCACTCCCACTTTTCTATTAAGCCCCGCCCACTTGTCTATTAAGCCACACCCATTTTTAAGCCCCTCCCAACGTTTTTAAGCCACTCCCACTTTTCTATTAAGCCCCTCCCACTTTTCTATTAAGCCACACCCATTTTTAAGCCCCTCCCACCGTTTTTAAGCCCCTCCCACCGTTTTTAAGCCCCTCCCACTTTTCTATTAAGCCACACCCATTTTTAAGCCCCTCCTGCCTTTTTTAAGCCCCTCCCACTTTTCAATTAAGCCCCTCCCACTTTTCTATTAAGCCCTTCCCACTTTTCTATTAAGCCACACCCATTTTTAAGCCACTCCCACCGTTTTTAAGCCCCTCCCACCGTTTTTAAGCCCCTCCCATCGGTTTTAAGCCCCTCCCACTTTTCTATTAAGCCCCTCCCACTTTTCTATTAAGCCACACCCATTTTTAAGCCACTCCCACCGTTTTTAAGCCCCTCCCACCGGTTTTAAGCCACTCCCATCGTTTTTTAAGCCACTCCCACTTTTCTATTAAGCCCCTCCCACTTTTCTATTAAGCCACACCCATTTTTAAGCCCCTCCCACCGTTTTAAGCCACTCCCACCGTTTTTAAACCCCACCCACTTTCAACCCTCACTTTCAACCCTAACCCTAACCCAACCCTCACTTTCAACCCTAACCCTAACCCTAATCCAACCCTCACTTTTAACCCTAACCCTAACTCCACCCACTTTTAAGCCCCTCCCACTTTTCTATTAAGCCCCTCCCACTTTTCTATTAAGCCACACCCATTTTTAAGCCCCTCCCACCGTTTTGAGCCCCTCCCACCGTTTTTAAGCCACTCCCACTTTTCTATTAAGCCCCTCCCACTTTTCCATTAAGCCACACCCATTTTTAAGCCCCTCCCACCGTTTTAAGCCCCTCCCACCGTTTTTAAGCCCCTCCCACTTTTCTATTAAGCCCTTCCCACTTTTCTATTAAGCCACACCCATTTTTAAGCCACTCCCACCGTTTTTAAGCCCCTCCCACCGTTTTTAAGCCCCTCCCATCGGTTTTAAGCCCCTCCCACTTTTCTATTAAGCCCTTCCCACTTTTCTATTAAGCCACACCCATTTTTAAGCCACTCCCACCGTTTTTAAGCCCCTCCCACCGTTTTTAAGCCCCTCCCATCGGTTTTAAGCCCCTCCCACTTTTCTATTAAGCCCCTCCCACTTTTCTATTAAGCCACACCCATTTTTAAGCCACTCCCACCGTTTTTAAGCCACTCCCACCGTTTTTAAGCCACTCCCATCGTTTTTTTAAGCCACTCCCACTTTTCTATTAAGCCCCTCCCACTTTTCTATTAAGCCACACCCATTTTAAGCCCCTCCCACCGGTTTAAGCCACTCCCACCGTTTTTAAGCCCCTCCCACTTTTCTATTAAGCCCCTCCCACTTTTCTATTAAGCCACACCCATTTTTAAGCCCCTCCCACCGTTTTAAGCCACTCCCACCGTTTTTAAACCCCACCCACTTTCAACCCTCACTTTCAACCCTAACCCTAACCCAACCCTCACTTTCAACCCTAACCCTAACCCTAATCCAACCCTCACTTTTAACCCTAACCCTAACTCCACCCACTTTTAAGCCCCTCCCACTTTTCTATTAAGCCCCTCCCACTTTTCTATTAAGCCACACCCATTTTTAAGCCCCTCCCACCGTTTTGAGCCCCTCCCACCGTTTTTAAGCCACTCCCACTTTTCTATTAAGCCCCTCCCACTTTTCCATTAAGCCACACCCATTTTTAAGCCCCTCCCACCGTTTTAAGCCCCTCCCACCGTTTTTAAGCCCCTCCCACTTTTCTATTAAGCCCTTCCCACTTTTCTATTAAGCCACACCCATTTTTAAGCCACTCCCACCGTTTTTAAGCCCCTCCCACCGTTTTTAAGCCCCTCCCATCGGTTTTAAGCCCCTCCCACTTTTCTATTAAGCCCTTCCCACTTTTCTATTAAGCCACACCCATTTTTAAGCCACTCCCACCGTTTTTAAGCCCCTCCCACCGTTTTTAAGCCCCTCCCATCGGTTTTAAGCCCCTCCCACTTTTCTATTAAGCCCCTCCCACTTTTCTATTAAGCCACACCCATTTTTAAGCCACTCCCACCGTTTTTAAGCCACTCCCACCGTTTTTAAGCCACTCCCATCGTTTTTTTAAGCCACTCCCACTTTTCTATTAAGCCCCTCCCACTTTTCTATTAAGCCACACCCATTTTAAGCCCCTCCCACCGGTTTAAGCCACTCCCACCGTTTTTAAGCCCCTCCCACTTTTCTATTAAGCCCCTCCCACTTTTCTATTAAGCCACACCCATTTTTAAGCCCCTCCTGCCTTTTTTTAAGCCCCTCCCACTTTTCTATTAAGCCCCTCCCACTTTTCTATTAAGCCACACCCATTTTTAAGCCCCTCCCACCGTTTTGAGCCCCTCCCACCGTTTTTTAAGCCACTCCCACTTTTCTATTAAGCCCCTCCCACTTTTCTATTAAGCCACACCCATTTTTAAGCCACTCCCACCGTTTTTAAGCCCCTCCCACCGTTTTTAAGCCCCTCCCATCGGTTTTAAGCCCCTCCCACTTTTCTATTAAGCCCCTCCCACTTTTCTATTAAGCCCTTCCCACTTTTCTATTAAGCCACACCCATTTTTAAGCCACTCCCACCGTTTTTAAGCCCCTCCCACCGTTTTTAAGCCCCTCCCATCGGTTTTAAGCCCCTCCCACTTTTCTATTAAGCCCCTCCCACTTTTCTATTAAGCCACACCCATTTTTAAGCCACTCCCACCGTTTTTAAGCCCCTCCCACCGTTTTTAAGCCCCTCCCACTTTTCTATTAAGCCCCTCCCACTTTTCCATTAAGTCACACCCATTTTTAAGCCCCTCCCACCGTTTTAAGCCCATCCCACCGTTTTTAAGCCCCTCCCACTTTTCTATTAAGCCCCTCCCACTTTTCTATTAAGCCACACCCATTTTTAAGCCACTCCCACCGTTTTTAAGCCCCTCCCACCGTTTTTAAGCCCCTCCCATCGGTTTTAAGCCCCTCCCACTTTTCTATTAAGCCCTTCCCACTTTTCTATTAAGCCACACCCATTTTTAAGCCACTCCCACCGTTTTTAAGCCCCTCCCACCGTTTTTAAGCCCCTCCCATCGGTTTTAAGCCCCTCCCACTTTTCTATTAAGCCCCTCCCACTTTTCTATTAAGCCACACCCATTTTTAAGCCACTCCCACCGTTTTTAAGCCACTCCCACCGTTTTTAAGCCACTCCCATCGTTTTTTTAAGCCACTCCCACTTTTCTATTAAGCCCCTCCCACTTTTCTATTAAGCCACACCCATTTTAAGCCCCTCCCACCGGTTTAAGCCACTCCCACCGTTTTTAAGCCCCTCCCACTTTTCTATTAAGCCCCTCCCACTTTTCTATTAAGCCACACCCATTTTTAAGCCCCTCCCACCGTTTTAAGCCACTCCCACCGTTTTTAAACCCCACCCACTTTCAACCCTCACTTTCAACCCTAACCCTAACCCAACCCTCACTTTCAACCCTAACCCTAACCCTAATCCAACCCTCACTTTTAACCCTAACCCTAACTCCACCCACTTTTAAGCCCCTCCCACTTTTCTATTAAGCCCCTCCCACTTTTCTATTAAGCCACACCCATTTTTAAGCCCCTCCCACCGTTTTGAGCCCCTCCCACCGTTTTTAAGCCACTCCCACTTTTCTATTAAGCCCCTCCCACTTTTCCATTAAGCCACACCCATTTTTAAGCCCCTCCCACCGTTTTAAGCCCCTCCCACCGTTTTTAAGCCCCTCCCACTTTTCTATTAAGCCCTTCCCACTTTTCTATTAAGCCACACCCATTTTTAAGCCACTCCCACCGTTTTTAAGCCCCTCCCACCGTTTTTAAGCCCCTCCCATCGGTTTTAAGCCCCTCCCACTTTTCTATTAAGCCCTTCCCACTTTTCTATTAAGCCACACCCATTTTTAAGCCACTCCCACCGTTTTTAAGCCCCTCCCACCGTTTTTAAGCCCCTCCCATCGGTTTTAAGCCCCTCCCACTTTTCTATTAAGCCCCTCCCACTTTTCCATTAAGCCACACCCATTTTTAAGCCCCTCCCACCGTTTTAAGCCCCTCCCACCGTTTTTAAGCCCCTCCCACTTTTCTATTAAGCCCTTCCCACTTTTCTATTAAGCCACACCCATTTTTAAGCCACTCCCACCGTTTTTAAGCCCCTCCCACCGTTTTTAAGCCCCTCCCATCGGTTTTAAGCCCCTCCCACTTTTCTATTAAGCCCTTCCCACTTTTCTATTAAGCCACACCCATTTTTAAGCCACTCCCACCGTTTTTAAGCCCCTCCCACCGTTTTTAAGCCCCTCCCATCGGTTTTAAGCCCCTCCCACTTTTCTATTAAGCCCCTCCCACTTTTCTATTAAGCCACACCCCTTTTTAAGCCACTCCCACCGTTTTTAAGACACTCCCATTTTTCTATTAAGCCCCTCCCACTTTTCTATAAGCCACACCCATTTTTAAGCCCCTCCCACCGTTTTAAGCCCCTCCCACCGTTTTTAAGCCCCTCCCACTTTTCTATTAAGCCCTTCCCACTTTTCTATTAAGCCACACCCATTTTTAAGCCACTCCCACCGGTTTTAAGCCCCTCCCACCGTTTTTAAGCCACTCCCATCGGTTTTTAAGCCACTCCCACTTTTCTATTAAGCCCCTCCCACTTTTCTATTAAGCCACACCCACTTTTCTATTAAGCCACACCCATTTTTAAGCCCTCCCACTTTTCTATTAAGCCACACCCACTTTTCTATTAAGCCACACCCATTTTTAAGCCACTCCCACTTTTCTATTAAGCCCCTCCCACTTTTCTACTAAGCCCCGCCTACTTTTCTATTAAGCCACACCCATTTTTAAGCCCTCCCACTTTTCTATTAAGCCACACCCACTTTTCTATTAAGCCACACCCATTTTTAAAGCCACTCCCACTTTTCTATTAAGCCACACCCTTTTTTAAGCCACTCCCACCGTTTTTAAGCCCCTCCCCTTTTAAACCCCACCCACTTTCAACCCTCACTTTCAACCCTAACCCTAACCCAACCCTCACTTTCAACCCTAACCCTAACCCTAATCCAACCCTCACTTTTAACCCTAACTCCACCCACTTTTAAGCCCCTCCCACTTTTCTATTAAGCCCCTCCCACTTTTCTATTAAGCCGCACCAATTTTTAAGCCACTCCCACCGTTTTTAAGCCACTCCCACTTTTCAATTAAGCCCCTCCCACTTTTCTATTAAGCCACACCCATTTTAAGCCACTCCCACCGGTTTTAAGCCCCTCCCACCGTTTTTAAGCCACTCCCATCGTTTTTAAGCCACTCCCACTTTTCTATTAAGCCCCTCCCACTTTTCTATTAAGCCACACCCATTTTTAAGCCCCTCCCACCGTTTTAAGCCACTCCCACCGTTTTTAAACCCCACCCACTTTCAACCCTCACTTTCAACCCTAACCCTAACCCAACCCTCACTTTCAACCCTAACCCTAACCCTAATCCAACCCTCACTTTTAACCCTAACCCTAACTCCACCCACTTTTAAGCCCCTCCCACTTTTCTATTAAGCCCCTCCCACTTTTCTATTAAGCCACACCCATTTTTAAGCCCCTCCCACCGTTTTGAGCCCCTCCCACCGTTTTTAAGCCACTCCCACTTTTCTATTAAGCCCCTCCCACTTTTCCATTAAGCCACACCCATTTTTAAGCCCCTCCCACCGTTTTAAGCCCCTCCCACCGTTTTTAAGCCCCTCCCACTTTTCTATTAAGCCCTTCCCACTTTTCTATTAAGCCACACCCATTTTTAAGCCACTCCCACCGTTTTTAAGCCCCTCCCACCGTTTTTAAGCCCCTCCCATCGGTTTTAAGCCCCTCCCACTTTTCTATTAAGCCCTTCCCACTTTTCTATTAAGCCACACCCATTTTTAAGCCACTCCCACCGTTTTTAAGCCCCTCCCACCGTTTTTAAGCCCCTCCCATCGGTTTTAAGCCCCTCCCACTTTTCTATTAAGCCCCTCCCACTTTTCTATTAAGCCACACCCATTTTTAAGCCACTCCCACCGTTTTTAAGCCACTCCCACCGTTTTTAAGCCACTCCCATCGTTTTTTTAAGCCACTCCCACTTTTCTATTAAGCCCCTCCCACTTTTCTATTAAGCCACACCCATTTTAAGCCCCTCCCACCGGTTTAAGCCACTCCCACCGTTTTTAAGCCCCTCCCACTTTTCTATTAAGCCCCTCCCACTTTTCTATTAAGCCACACCCATTTTTAAGCCCCTCCCACCGTTTTAAGCCACTCCCACCGTTTTTAAACCCCACCCACTTTCAACCCTCACTTTCAACCCTAACCCTAACCCAACCCTCACTTTCAACCCTAACCCTAACCCTAATCCAACCCTCACTTTTAACCCTAACCCTAACTCCACCCACTTTTAAGCCCCTCCCACTTTTCTATTAAGCCCCTCCCACTTTTCTATTAAGCCACACCCATTTTTAAGCCCCTCCCACCGTTTTGAGCCCCTCCCACCGTTTTTAAGCCACTCCCACTTTTCTATTAAGCCCCTCCCACTTTTCCATTAAGCCACACCCATTTTTAAGCCCCTCCCACCGTTTTAAGCCCCTCCCACCGTTTTTAAGCCCCTCCCACTTTTCTATTAAGCCCTTCCCACTTTTCTATTAAGCCACACCCATTTTTAAGCCACTCCCACCGTTTTTAAGCCCCTCCCACCGTTTTTAAGCCCCTCCCATCGGTTTTAAGCCCCTCCCACTTTTCTATTAAGCCCTTCCCACTTTTCTATTAAGCCACACCCATTTTTAAGCCACTCCCACCGTTTTTAAGCCCCTCCCACCGTTTTTAAGCCCCTCCCATCGGTTTTAAGCCCCTCCCACTTTTCTATTAAGCCCCTCCCACTTTTCTATTAAGCCACACCCATTTTTAAGCCACTCCCACCGTTTTTAAGCCACTCCCACCGTTTTTAAGCCACTCCCATCGTTTTTTTAAGCCACTCCCACTTTTCTATTAAGCCCCTCCCACTTTTCTATTAAGCCACACCCATTTTAAGCCCCTCCCACCGGTTTAAGCCACTCCCACCGTTTTTAAGCCCCTCCCACTTTTCTATTAAGCCCCTCCCACTTTTCTATTAAGCCACACCCATTTTTAAGCCCCTCCTGCCTTTTTTTAAGCCCCTCCCACTTTTCTATTAAGCCCCTCCCACTTTTCTATTAAGCCACACCCATTTTTAAGCCCCTCCCACCGTTTTGAGCCCCTCCCACCGTTTTTTAAGCCACTCCCACTTTTCTATTAAGCCCCTCCCACTTTTCTATTAAGCCACACCCATTTTTAAGCCACTCCCACCGTTTTTAAGCCCCTCCCACCGTTTTTAAGCCCCTCCCATCGGTTTTAAGCCCCTCCCACTTTTCTATTAAGCCCCTCCCACTTTTCTATTAAGCCCTTCCCACTTTTCTATTAAGCCACACCCATTTTTAAGCCACTCCCACCGTTTTTAAGCCCCTCCCACCGTTTTTAAGCCCCTCCCATCGGTTTTAAGCCCCTCCCACTTTTCTATTAAGCCCCTCCCACTTTTCTATTAAGCCACACCCATTTTTAAGCCACTCCCACCGTTTTTAAGCCCCTCCCACCGTTTTTAAGCCCCTCCCACTTTTCTATTAAGCCCCTCCCACTTTTCCATTAAGTCACACCCATTTTTAAGCCCCTCCCACCGTTTTAAGCCCATCCCACCGTTTTTAAGCCCCTCCCACTTTTCTATTAAGCCCCTCCCACTTTTCTATTAAGCCACACCCATTTTTAAGCCACTCCCACCGTTTTTAAGCCCCTCCCACCGTTTTTAAGCCCCTCCCATCGGTTTTAAGCCCCTCCCACTTTTCTATTAAGCCCTTCCCACTTTTCTATTAAGCCACACCCATTTTTAAGCCACTCCCACCGTTTTTAAGCCCCTCCCACCGTTTTTAAGCCCCTCCCATCGGTTTTAAGCCCCTCCCACTTTTCTATTAAGCCCCTCCCACTTTTCTATTAAGCCACACCCATTTTTAAGCCACTCCCACCGTTTTTAAGCCACTCCCACCGTTTTTAAGCCACTCCCATCGTTTTTTTAAGCCACTCCCACTTTTCTATTAAGCCCCTCCCACTTTTCTATTAAGCCACACCCATTTTAAGCCCCTCCCACCGGTTTAAGCCACTCCCACCGTTTTTAAGCCCCTCCCACTTTTCTATTAAGCCCCTCCCACTTTTCTATTAAGCCACACCCATTTTTAAGCCCCTCCCACCGTTTTAAGCCACTCCCACCGTTTTTAAACCCCACCCACTTTCAACCCTCACTTTCAACCCTAACCCTAACCCAACCCTCACTTTCAACCCTAACCCTAACCCTAATCCAACCCTCACTTTTAACCCTAACCCTAACTCCACCCACTTTTAAGCCCCTCCCACTTTTCTATTAAGCCCCTCCCACTTTTCTATTAAGCCACACCCATTTTTAAGCCCCTCCCACCGTTTTGAGCCCCTCCCACCGTTTTTAAGCCACTCCCACTTTTCTATTAAGCCCCTCCCACTTTTCCATTAAGCCACACCCATTTTTAAGCCCCTCCCACCGTTTTAAGCCCCTCCCACCGTTTTTAAGCCCCTCCCACTTTTCTATTAAGCCCTTCCCACTTTTCTATTAAGCCACACCCATTTTTAAGCCACTCCCACCGTTTTTAAGCCCCTCCCACCGTTTTTAAGCCCCTCCCATCGGTTTTAAGCCCCTCCCACTTTTCTATTAAGCCCTTCCCACTTTTCTATTAAGCCACACCCATTTTTAAGCCACTCCCACCGTTTTTAAGCCCCTCCCACCGTTTTTAAGCCCCTCCCATCGGTTTTAAGCCCCTCCCACTTTTCTATTAAGCCCCTCCCACTTTTCCATTAAGCCACACCCATTTTTAAGCCCCTCCCACCGTTTTAAGCCCCTCCCACCGTTTTTAAGCCCCTCCCACTTTTCTATTAAGCCCTTCCCACTTTTCTATTAAGCCACACCCATTTTTAAGCCACTCCCACCGTTTTTAAGCCCCTCCCACCGTTTTTAAGCCCCTCCCATCGGTTTTAAGCCCCTCCCACTTTTCTATTAAGCCCTTCCCACTTTTCTATTAAGCCACACCCATTTTTAAGCCACTCCCACCGTTTTTAAGCCCCTCCCACCGTTTTTAAGCCCCTCCCATCGGTTTTAAGCCCCTCCCACTTTTCTATTAAGCCCCTCCCACTTTTCTATTAAGCCACACCCCTTTTTAAGCCACTCCCACCGTTTTTAAGACACTCCCATTTTTCTATTAAGCCCCTCCCACTTTTCTATAAGCCACACCCATTTTTAAGCCCCTCCCACCGTTTTAAGCCCCTCCCACCGTTTTTAAGCCCCTCCCACTTTTCTATTAAGCCCTTCCCACTTTTCTATTAAGCCACACCCATTTTTAAGCCACTCCCACCGGTTTTAAGCCCCTCCCACCGTTTTTAAGCCACTCCCATCGGTTTTTAAGCCACTCCCACTTTTCTATTAAGCCCCTCCCACTTTTCTATTAAGCCACACCCACTTTTCTATTAAGCCACACCCATTTTTAAGCCCTCCCACTTTTCTATTAAGCCACACCCACTTTTCTATTAAGCCACACCCATTTTTAAGCCACTCCCACTTTTCTATTAAGCCCCTCCCACTTTTCTACTAAGCCCCGCCTACTTTTCTATTAAGCCACACCCATTTTTAAGCCCTCCCACTTTTCTATTAAGCCACACCCACTTTTCTATTAAGCCACACCCATTTTTAAAGCCACTCCCACTTTTCTATTAAGCCACACCCTTTTTTAAGCCACTCCCACCGTTTTTAAGCCCCTCCCCTTTTAAACCCCACCCACTTTCAACCCTCACTTTCAACCCTAACCCTAACCCAACCCTCACTTTCAACCCTAACCCTAACCCTAATCCAACCCTCACTTTTAACCCTAACTCCACCCACTTTTAAGCCCCTCCCACTTTTCTATTAAGCCCCTCCCACTTTTCTATTAAGCCGCACCAATTTTTAAGCCACTCCCACCGTTTTTAAGCCACTCCCACTTTTCAATTAAGCCCCTCCCACTTTTCTATTAAGCCACACCCATTTTAAGCCACTCCCACCGGTTTTAAGCCCCTCCCACCGTTTTTAAGCCACTCCCATCGTTTTTAAGCCACTCCCACTTTTCTATTAAGCCCCTCCCACTTTTCTATTAAGCCACACCCATTTTTAAGCCCCTCCCACCGTTTTTAAGCCCCTCCCACCGTTTTAAGCCCCTCCCACTTTTCTATTAACCACACCCATTTTAAGCCCCTCCTGCCTTTTTTAAGCCCCTCCCACTTTTCAATTAAGCCCCTCCCACTTTTCTATTAAGCCACACCCATTTTTAAGCCACTCCCACCGTTTTTAAGCCCCTCCCACTTTTCTATAAGCCACACCCATTTTTAAGCCCCTCCCACCGTTTTAAGCCCCTCCCACCGTTTTTAAGCCCCTCCCACTTTTCTATTAAGCCCCCCCCACTTTTCTATTAAGCCCGCCTACTTTTCTATTAAGCCACACCCTTTTTAAAGCCCCTCCCACCGTTTTTAAGCCACTCCCATCGGTTTTTAAGCCACTCCCACTTTTCTATTAAGCCCCTCCCACTTTTCTATTAAGCCACACCCATTTTTAAGCCCCTCCCACCATTTTAAAGCCACTGTCACTTTTCTATTAAGCCCCTCCCACATTTCTATTAAGCCACACCCGTTTTTAAGCCCCTCCCACCGTTTTTAAGCCCCTCACCTTTTAAACCCCACCCACTTTCAACCCTCACTTTCAACCCTAACCCTAACCCTAACCCAACCCTCACTTTCAACCCTAACCCTAACCCTAACCCTAACCCTAACCCAACCCTCACTTTTAACCCTAACTCCACCCACTTTTAAGCCACTCCCACTTTTCTATTAAGCCCCGCCCACTTGTCTATTAAGCCACACCCATTTTAAGCCCCTCCCACCGGTTTAAAGCCACTCCCACTTTTCTATTAAGCCCCTCCCACATTTCTATTAAGCCACACCCATTTTTAAGCCCCTCCCACCGTTTTGAAGCCACTCCCACTTTTCTATTAAGCCACGCCCACTTGTCTATTAAGCCACACCCATTTTTAAGCCCCTCCCACCGTTTTTAAGCCACTCCCACTTTTCTATTAAGCCCCGCCCACTTGTCTATTAAGCCACACCCATTTTTAAGCCCCTCCCAACGTTTTTAAGCCACTCCCACTTTTCTATTAAGCCCCTCCCACTTTTCTATTAAGCCACACCCATTTTTAAGCCCCTCCCACCGTTTTTAAGCCCCTCCCACCGTTTTTAAGCCCCTCCCACTTTTCTATTAAGCCACACCCATTTTTAAGCCCCTCCTGCCTTTTTTAAGCCCCTCCCACTTTTCAATTAAGCCCCTCCCACTTTTCTATTAAGCCACACCCATTTTTAAGCCACTCCCACCGTTTTTAAGCCCCTCCCACTTTTCTATTAAGCCACACCCATTTTTAAGCCACTCCCACCGTTTTTAAGACACTCCCATTTTTCAATTAAGCCCCTCCCACTTTTCTATTAAGCCACACCCATTTTAAGCCACTCCCACCGGTTTTAAGCCCCTCCCACCGTTTTTAAGCCACTCCCATCGTTTTTAAGCCACTCCCACTTTTCTATTAAGCCCCTCCCACTTTTCTATTAAGCCACACCCATTTTTAAGCCCCTCCCACCGTTTTTAAGCCCCTCCCACCGTTTTTAAGCCCCTCCCACTTTTCTATTAAGCCACACCCATTTTAAAGCCCCTCCTGCCTTTTTTAAGCCCCTCCCACTTTTCAATTAAGCCCCTCCCACTTTTCTATTAAGCCACACCCATTGTTAAGCCACTCCCACCGTTTTTAAGCCCCTCCCACTTTTCTATTAAGCCACACCCATTTTTAAGCCACTCCCACCGTTTTTAAGACACTCCCATTTTTCTATTAAGCCCCTCCCACTTTTCTATAAGCCACACCCATTTTTAAGCCCCTCCCACCGTTTTAAGCCCCTCCCACCGTTTTTAAGCCCCTCCCACTTTTCTATTAAGCCCCCCCCCCACTTTTCTATTAAGCCCGCCTACTTTTCTATTAAGCCACACCCTTTTTAAAGCCCCTCCCACCGGTTTTAAGCCCCTCCCACTTTTCTATTAAGCCCCTCCCACTTTTCTATTAAGCCCCGCCCACTTTTCTATTAAGCCACACCCATTTTTAAGCCACTCCCACCGTTTTTAAGACACTCCCATTTTTCTATTAAGCCCCTCCCACTTTTCTATAAGCCACACCCATTTTTAAGCCCCTCCCACCGTTTTAAGCCCCTCCCACCGTTTTTAAGCCCCTCCCACTTTTCTATTAAGCCCTTCCCACTTTTCTATTAAGCCACACCCATTTTTAAGCCACTCCCACCGGTTTTAAGCCCCTCCCACCGTTTTTAAGCCACTCCCATCGGTTTTTAAGCCACTCCCACTTTTCTATTAAGCCCCTCCCACTTTTCTATTAAGCCACACCCACTTTTCTATTAAGCCACACCCATTTTTAAGCCCTCCCACTTTTCTATTAAGCCACACCCACTTTTCTATTAAGCCACACCCATTTTTAAGCCACTCCCACTTTTCTATTAAGCCCCTCCCACTTTTCTACTAAGCCCCGCCTACTTTTCTATTAAGCCACACCCATTTTTAAGCCCTCCCACTTTTCTATTAAGCCACACCCACTTTTCTATTAAGCCACACCCATTTTTAAAGCCACTCCCACTTTTCTATTAAGCCACACCCTTTTTTAAGCCACTCCCACCGTTTTTAAGCCCCTCCCCTTTTAAACCCCACCCACTTTCAACCCTCACTTTCAACCCTAACCCTAACCCAACCCTCACTTTCAACCCTAACCCTAACCCTAATCCAACCCTCACTTTTAACCCTAACTCCACCCACTTTTAAGCCCCTCCCACTTTTCTATTAAGCCCCTCCCACTTTTCTATTAAGCCGCACCAATTTTTAAGCCACTCCCACCGTTTTTAAGCCACTCCCACTTTTCAATTAAGCCCCTCCCACTTTTCTATTAAGCCACACCCATTTTAAGCCACTCCCACCGGTTTTAAGCCCCTCCCACCGTTTTTAAGCCACTCCCATCGTTTTTAAGCCACTCCCACTTTTCTATTAAGCCCCTCCCACTTTTCTATTAAGCCACACCCATTTTTAAGCCCCTCCCACCGTTTTTAAGCCCCTCCCACCGTTTTTAAGCCCCTCCCACTTTTCTATTAACCACACCCATTTTAAGCCCCTCCTGCCTTTTTTAAGCCCCTCCCACTTTTCAATTAAGCCCCTCCCACTTTTCTATTAAGCCACACCCATTGTTAAGCCACTCCCACCGTTTTTAAGCCCCTCCCACTTTTCTATTAAGCCACACCCATTTTTAAGCCACTCCCACCGTTTTTAAGACACTCCCATTTTTCTATTAAGCCCCTCCCACTTTTCTATAAGCCACACCCATTTTTAAGCCCCTCCCACCGTTTTAAGCCCCTCCCACCGTTTTTAAGCCCCTCCCACTTTTCTATTAAGCCCCCCCCCCACTTTTCTATTAAGCCCGCCTACTTTTCTATTAAGCCACACCCTTTTTAAAGCCCCTCCCACCGGTTTTAAGCCCCTCCCACTTTTCTATTAAGCCCCTCCCACTTTTCTATTAAGCCCCGCCCACTTTTCTATTAAGCCACACCCATTTTTAAGCCACTCCCACCGTTTTTAAGACACTCCCATTTTTCTATTAAGCCCCTCCCACTTTTCTATAAGCCACACCCATTTTTAAGCCCCTCCCACCGTTTTAAGCCCCTCCCACCGTTTTTAAGCCCCTCCCACTTTTCTATTAAGCCCTTCCCACTTTTCTATTAAGCCACACCCATTTTTAAGCCACTCCCACCGGTTTTAAGCCCCTCCCACCGTTTTTAAGCCACTCCCATCGGTTTTTAAGCCACTCCCACTTTTCTATTAAGCCCCTCCCACTTTTCTATTAAGCCACACCCACTTTTCTATTAAGCCACACCCATTTTTAAGCCCTCCCACTTTTCTATTAAGCCACACCCACTTTTCTATTAAGCCACACCCATTTTTAAGCCACTCCCACTTTTCTATTAAGCCCCTCCCACTTTTCTACTAAGCCCCGCCTACTTTTCTATTAAGCCACACCCATTTTTAAGCCCTCCCACTTTTCTATTAAGCCACACCCACTTTTCTATTAAGCCACACCCATTTTTAAAGCCACTCCCACTTTTCTATTAAGCCACACCCTTTTTTAAGCCACTCCCACCGTTTTTAAGCCCCTCCCCTTTTAAACCCCACCCACTTTCAACCCTCACTTTCAACCCTAACCCTAACCCAACCCTCACTTTCAACCCTAACCCTAACCCTAATCCAACCCTCACTTTTAACCCTAACTCCACCCACTTTTAAGCCCCTCCCACTTTTCTATTAAGCCCCTCCCACTTTTCTATTAAGCCGCACCAATTTTTAAGCCACTCCCACCGTTTTTAAGCCACTCCCACTTTTCAATTAAGCCCCTCCCACTTTTCTATTAAGCCACACCCATTTTAAGCCACTCCCACCGGTTTTAAGCCCCTCCCACCGTTTTTAAGCCACTCCCATCGTTTTTAAGCCACTCCCACTTTTCTATTAAGCCCCTCCCACTTTTCTATTAAGCCACACCCATTTTTAAGCCCCTCCCACCGTTTTTAAGCCCCTCCCACCGTTTTAAGCCCCTCCCACTTTTCTATAAGCCACACCCATTTTTAAGCCCCTCCCACCGTTTTAAGCCCCTCCCACCGTTTTTAAGCCCCTCCCACTTTTCTATTAAGCCCCCCCCCCACTTTTCTATTAAGCCCGCCTACTTTTCTATTAAGCCACACCCTTTTTAAAGCCCCTCCCACCGGTTTTAAGCCCCTCCCACTTTTCTATTAAGCCCCTCCCACTTTTCTATTAAGCCCCGCCCACTTTTCTATTAAGCCACACCCATTTTTAAGCCACTCCCACCGTTTTTAAGACACTCCCATTTTTCTATTAAGCCCCTCCCACTTTTCTATAAGCCACACCCATTTTTAAGCCCCTCCCACCGTTTTAAGCCCCTCCCACCGTTTTTAAGCCCCTCCCACTTTTCTATTAAGCCCTTCCCACTTTTCTATTAAGCCACACCCATTTTTAAGCCACTCCCACCGGTTTTAAGCCCCTCCCACCGTTTTTAAGCCACTCCCATCGGTTTTTAAGCCACTCCCACTTTTCTATTAAGCCCCTCCCACTTTTCTATTAAGCCACACCCACTTTTCTATTAAGCCACACCCATTTTTAAGCCCTCCCACTTTTCTATTAAGCCACACCCACTTTTCTATTAAGCCACACCCATTTTTAAGCCACTCCCACTTTTCTATTAAGCCCCTCCCACTTTTCTACTAAGCCCCGCCTACTTTTCTATTAAGCCACACCCATTTTTAAGCCCTCCCACTTTTCTATTAAGCCACACCCACTTTTCTATTAAGCCACACCCATTTTTAAAGCCACTCCCACTTTTCTATTAAGCCACACCCTTTTTTAAGCCACTCCCACCGTTTTTAAGCCCCTCCCCTTTTAAACCCCACCCACTTTCAACCCTCACTTTCAACCCTAACCCTAACCCAACCCTCACTTTCAACCCTAACCCTAACCCTAATCCAACCCTCACTTTTAACCCTAACTCCACCCACTTTTAAGCCCCTCCCACTTTTCTATTAAGCCCCTCCCACTTTTCTATTAAGCCGCACCAATTTTTAAGCCACTCCCACCGTTTTTAAGCCACTCCCACTTTTCAATTAAGCCCCTCCCACTTTTCTATTAAGCCACACCCATTTTAAGCCACTCCCACCGGTTTTAAGCCCCTCCCACCGTTTTTAAGCCACTCCCATCGTTTTTAAGCCACTCCCACTTTTCTATTAAGCCCCTCCCACTTTTCTATTAAGCCACACCCATTTTTAAGCCCCTCCCACCGTTTTTAAGCCCCTCCCACCGTTTTAAGCCCCTCCCACTTTTCTATTAACCACACCCATTTTAAGCCCCTCCTGCCTTTTTTAAGCCCCTCCCACTTTTCAATTAAGCCCCTCCCACTTTTCTATTAAGCCACACCCATTTTTAAGCCACTCCCACCGTTTTTAAGCCCCTCCCACTTTTCTATAAGCCACACCCATTTTTAAGCCCCTCCCACCGTTTTAAGCCCCTCCCACCGTTTTTAAGCCCCTCCCACTTTTCTATTAAGCCCCCCCCACTTTTCTATTAAGCCCGCCTACTTTTCTATTAAGCCACACCCTTTTTAAAGCCCCTCCCACCGTTTTTAAGCCACTCCCATCGGTTTTTAAGCCACTCCCACTTTTCTATTAAGCCCCTCCCACTTTTCTATTAAGCCACACCCATTTTTAAGCCCCTCCCACCATTTTAAAGCCACTGTCACTTTTCTATTAAGCCCCTCCCACTTTTCTACTAAGCCCCGCCTACTTTTCTATTAAGCCACACCCATTTTTAAGCCCTCCCACTTTTCTATTAAGCCACACCCACTTTTCTATTAAGCCACACCCATTTTTAAAGCCACTCCCACTTTTCTATTAAGCCACACCCTTTTTTAAGCCACTCCCACCGTTTTTAAGCCCCTCCCCTTTTAAACCCCACCCACTTTCAACCCTCACTTTCAACCCTAACCCTAACCCAACCCTCACTTTCAACCCTAACCCTAACCCTAATCCAACCCTCACTTTTAACCCTAACTCCACCCACTTTTAAGCCCCTCCCACTTTTCTATTAAGCCCCTCCCACTTTTCTATTAAGCCGCACCAATTTTTAAGCCACTCCCACCGTTTTTAAGCCACTCCCACTTTTCAATTAAGCCCCTCCCACTTTTCTATTAAGCCACACCCATTTTAAGCCACTCCCACCGGTTTTAAGCCCCTCCCACCGTTTTTAAGCCACTCCCATCGTTTTTAAGCCACTCCCACTTTTCTATTAAGCCCCTCCCACTTTTCTATTAAGCCACACCCATTTTTAAGCCCCTCCCACCGTTTTTAAGCCCCTCCCACCGTTTTTAAGCCCCTCCCACTTTTCTATTAACCACACCCATTTTAAGCCCCTCCTGCCTTTTTTAAGCCCCTCCCACTTTTCAATTAAGCCCCTCCCACTTTTCTATTAAGCCACACCCATTGTTAAGCCACTCCCACCGTTTTTAAGCCCCTCCCACTTTTCTATTAAGCCACACCCATTTTTAAGCCACTCCCACCGTTTTTAAGACACTCCCATTTTTCTATTAAGCCCCTCCCACTTTTCTATAAGCCACACCCATTTTTAAGCCCCTCCCACCGTTTTAAGCCCCTCCCACCGTTTTTAAGCCCCTCCCACTTTTCTATTAAGCCCCCCCCCCACTTTTCTATTAAGCCCGCCTACTTTTCTATTAAGCCACACCCTTTTTAAAGCCCCTCCCACCGGTTTTAAGCCCCTCCCACTTTTCTATTAAGCCCCTCCCACTTTTCTATTAAGCCCCGCCCACTTTTCTATTAAGCCACACCCATTTTTAAGCCACTCCCACCGTTTTTAAGACACTCCCATTTTTCTATTAAGCCCCTCCCACTTTTCTATAAGCCACACCCATTTTTAAGCCCCTCCCACCGTTTTAAGCCCCTCCCACCGTTTTTAAGCCCCTCCCACTTTTCTATTAAGCCCTTCCCACTTTTCTATTAAGCCACACCCATTTTTAAGCCACTCCCACCGGTTTTAAGCCCCTCCCACCGTTTTTAAGCCACTCCCATCGGTTTTTAAGCCACTCCCACTTTTCTATTAAGCCCCTCCCACTTTTCTATTAAGCCACACCCACTTTTCTATTAAGCCACACCCATTTTTAAGCCCTCCCACTTTTCTATTAAGCCACACCCACTTTTCTATTAAGCCACACCCATTTTTAAGCCACTCCCACTTTTCTATTAAGCCCCTCCCACTTTTCTACTAAGCCCCGCCTACTTTTCTATTAAGCCACACCCATTTTTAAGCCCTCCCACTTTTCTATTAAGCCACACCCACTTTTCTATTAAGCCACACCCATTTTTAAAGCCACTCCCACTTTTCTATTAAGCCACACCCTTTTTTAAGCCACTCCCACCGTTTTTAAGCCCCTCCCCTTTTAAACCCCACCCACTTTCAACCCTCACTTTCAACCCTAACCCTAACCCAACCCTCACTTTCAACCCTAACCCTAACCCTAATCCAACCCTCACTTTTAACCCTAACTCCACCCACTTTTAAGCCCCTCCCACTTTTCTATTAAGCCCCTCCCACTTTTCTATTAAGCCGCACCAATTTTTAAGCCACTCCCACCGTTTTTAAGCCACTCCCACTTTTCAATTAAGCCCCTCCCACTTTTCTATTAAGCCACACCCATTTTAAGCCACTCCCACCGGTTTTAAGCCCCTCCCACCGTTTTTAAGCCACTCCCATCGTTTTTAAGCCACTCCCACTTTTCTATTAAGCCCCTCCCACTTTTCTATTAAGCCACACCCATTTTTAAGCCCCTCCCACCGTTTTTAAGCCCCTCCCACCGTTTTAAGCCCCTCCCACTTTTCTATAAGCCACACCCATTTTTAAGCCCCTCCCACCGTTTTAAGCCCCTCCCACCGTTTTTAAGCCCCTCCCACTTTTCTATTAAGCCCCCCCCCCACTTTTCTATTAAGCCCGCCTACTTTTCTATTAAGCCACACCCTTTTTAAAGCCCCTCCCACCGGTTTTAAGCCCCTCCCACTTTTCTATTAAGCCCCTCCCACTTTTCTATTAAGCCCCGCCCACTTTTCTATTAAGCCACACCCATTTTTAAGCCACTCCCACCGTTTTTAAGACACTCCCATTTTTCTATTAAGCCCCTCCCACTTTTCTATAAGCCACACCCATTTTTAAGCCCCTCCCACCGTTTTAAGCCCCTCCCACCGTTTTTAAGCCCCTCCCACTTTTCTATTAAGCCCTTCCCACTTTTCTATTAAGCCACACCCATTTTTAAGCCACTCCCACCGGTTTTAAGCCCCTCCCACCGTTTTTAAGCCACTCCCATCGGTTTTTAAGCCACTCCCACTTTTCTATTAAGCCCCTCCCACTTTTCTATTAAGCCACACCCACTTTTCTATTAAGCCACACCCATTTTTAAGCCCTCCCACTTTTCTATTAAGCCACACCCACTTTTCTATTAAGCCACACCCATTTTTAAGCCACTCCCACTTTTCTATTAAGCCCCTCCCACTTTTCTACTAAGCCCCGCCTACTTTTCTATTAAGCCACACCCATTTTTAAGCCCTCCCACTTTTCTATTAAGCCACACCCACTTTTCTATTAAGCCACACCCATTTTTAAAGCCACTCCCACTTTTCTATTAAGCCACACCCTTTTTTAAGCCACTCCCACCGTTTTTAAGCCCCTCCCCTTTTAAACCCCACCCACTTTCAACCCTCACTTTCAACCCTAACCCTAACCCAACCCTCACTTTCAACCCTAACCCTAACCCTAATCCAACCCTCACTTTTAACCCTAACTCCACCCACTTTTAAGCCCCTCCCACTTTTCTATTAAGCCCCTCCCACTTTTCTATTAAGCCGCACCAATTTTTAAGCCACTCCCACCGTTTTTAAGCCACTCCCACTTTTCAATTAAGCCCCTCCCACTTTTCTATTAAGCCACACCCATTTTAAGCCACTCCCACCGGTTTTAAGCCCCTCCCACCGTTTTTAAGCCACTCCCATCGTTTTTAAGCCACTCCCACTTTTCTATTAAGCCCCTCCCACTTTTCTATTAAGCCACACCCATTTTTAAGCCCCTCCCACCGTTTTTAAGCCCCTCCCACCGTTTTAAGCCCCTCCCACTTTTCTATTAACCACACCCATTTTAAGCCCCTCCTGCCTTTTTTAAGCCCCTCCCACTTTTCAATTAAGCCCCTCCCACTTTTCTATTAAGCCACACCCATTTTTAAGCCACTCCCACCGTTTTTAAGCCCCTCCCACTTTTCTATAAGCCACACCCATTTTTAAGCCCCTCCCACCGTTTTAAGCCCCTCCCACCGTTTTTAAGCCCCTCCCACTTTTCTATTAAGCCCCCCCCACTTTTCTATTAAGCCCGCCTACTTTTCTATTAAGCCACACCCTTTTTAAAGCCCCTCCCACCGTTTTTAAGCCACTCCCATCGGTTTTTAAGCCACTCCCACTTTTCTATTAAGCCCCTCCCACTTTTCTATTAAGCCACACCCATTTTTAAGCCCCTCCCACCATTTTAAAGCCACTGTCACTTTTCTATTAAGCCCCTCCCACATTTCTATTAAGCCACACCCGTTTTTAAGCCCCTCCCACCGTTTTTAAGCCCCTCACCTTTTAAACCCCACCCACTTTCAACCCTCACTTTCAACCCTAACCCTAACCCTAACCCAACCCTCACTTTCAACCCTAACCCTAACCCTAACCCTAACCCTAACCCAACCCTCACTTTTAACCCTAACTCCACCCACTTTTAAGCCACTCCCACTTTTCTATTAAGCCCCGCCCACTTGTCTATTAAGCCACACCCATTTTAAGCCCCTCCCACCGTTTTAAAGCCACTCCCACTTTTCTATTAAGCCCCTCCCACATTTCTATTAAGCCACACCCATTTTTAAGCCCCTCCCACCGTTTTGAAGCCACTCCCACTTTTCTATTAAGCCACGCCCACTTGTCTATTAAGCCACACCCATTTTTAAGCCCCTCCCACCGTTTTTAAGCCACTCCCACTTTTCTATTAAGCCCCGCCCACTTGTCTATTAAGCCACACCCATTTTTAAGCCCCTCCCAACGTTTTTAAGCCACTCCCACTTTTCTATTAAGCCCCTCCCACTTTTCTATTAAGCCACACCCATTTTTAAGCCCCTCCCACCGTTTTTAAGCCCCTCCCACCGTTTTTAAGCCCCTCCCACTTTTCTATTAAGCCACACCCATTTTTAAGCCCCTCCTGCCTTTTTTAAGCCCCTCCCACTTTTCAATTAAGCCCCTCCCACTTTTCTATTAAGCCACACCCATTTTTAAGCCACTCCCACCGTTTTTAAGCCCCTCCCACTTTTCTATTAAGCCACACCCATTTTTAAGCCACTCCCACCGTTTTTAAGACACTCCCATTTTTCAATTAAGCCCCTCCCACTTTTCTATTAAGCCACACCCATTTTAAGCCACTCCCACCGGTTTTAAGCCCCTCCCACCGTTTTTAAGCCACTCCCATCGTTTTTAAGCCACTCCCACTTTTCTATTAAGCCCCTCCCACTTTTCTATTAAGCCACACCCATTTTTAAGCCCCTCCCACCGTTTTTAAGCCCCTCCCACCGTTTTTAAGCCCCTCCCACTTTTCTATTAAGCCACACCCATTTTAAAGCCCCTCCTGCCTTTTTTAAGCCCCTCCCACTTTTCAATTAAGCCCCTCCCACTTTTCTATTAAGCCACACCCATTGTTAAGCCACTCCCACCGTTTTTAAGCCCCTCCCACTTTTCTATTAAGCCACACCCATTTTTAAGCCACTCCCACCGTTTTTAAGACACTCCCATTTTTCTATTAAGCCCCTCCCACTTTTCTATAAGCCACACCCATTTTTAAGCCCCTCCCACCGTTTTAAGCCCCTCCCACCGTTTTTAAGCCCCTCCCACTTTTCTATTAAGCCCCCCCCCCACTTTTCTATTAAGCCCGCCTACTTTTCTATTAAGCCACACCCTTTTTAAAGCCCCTCCCACCGGTTTTAAGCCCCTCCCACTTTTCTATTAAGCCCCTCCCACTTTTCTATTAAGCCCCGCCCACTTTTCTATTAAGCCACACCCATTTTTAAGCCACTCCCACCGTTTTTAAGACACTCCCATTTTTCTATTAAGCCCCTCCCACTTTTCTATAAGCCACACCCATTTTTAAGCCCCTCCCACCGTTTTAAGCCCCTCCCACCGTTTTTAAGCCCCTCCCACTTTTCTATTAAGCCCTTCCCACTTTTCTATTAAGCCACACCCATTTTTAAGCCACTCCCACCGGTTTTAAGCCCCTCCCACCGTTTTTAAGCCACTCCCATCGGTTTTTAAGCCACTCCCACTTTTCTATTAAGCCCCTCCCACTTTTCTATTAAGCCACACCCACTTTTCTATTAAGCCACACCCATTTTTAAGCCCTCCCACTTTTCTATTAAGCCACACCCACTTTTCTATTAAGCCACACCCATTTTTAAGCCACTCCCACTTTTCTATTAAGCCCCTCCCACTTTTCTACTAAGCCCCGCCTACTTTTCTATTAAGCCACACCCATTTTTAAGCCCTCCCACTTTTCTATTAAGCCACACCCACTTTTCTATTAAGCCACACCCATTTTTAAAGCCACTCCCACTTTTCTATTAAGCCACACCCTTTTTTAAGCCACTCCCACCGTTTTTAAGCCCCTCCCCTTTTAAACCCCACCCACTTTCAACCCTCACTTTCAACCCTAACCCTAACCCAACCCTCACTTTCAACCCTAACCCTAACCCTAATCCAACCCTCACTTTTAACCCTAACTCCACCCACTTTTAAGCCCCTCCCACTTTTCTATTAAGCCCCTCCCACTTTTCTATTAAGCCGCACCAATTTTTAAGCCACTCCCACCGTTTTTAAGCCACTCCCACTTTTCAATTAAGCCCCTCCCACTTTTCTATTAAGCCACACCCATTTTAAGCCACTCCCACCGGTTTTAAGCCCCTCCCACCGTTTTTAAGCCACTCCCATCGTTTTTAAGCCACTCCCACTTTTCTATTAAGCCCCTCCCACTTTTCTATTAAGCCACACCCATTTTTAAGCCCCTCCCACCGTTTTTAAGCCCCTCCCACCGTTTTAAGCCCCTCCCACTTTTCTATTAACCACACCCATTTTAAGCCCCTCCTGCCTTTTTTAAGCCCCTCCCACTTTTCAATTAAGCCCCTCCCACTTTTCTATTAAGCCACACCCATTTTTAAGCCACTCCCACCGTTTTTAAGCCCCTCCCACTTTTCTATAAGCCACACCCATTTTTAAGCCCCTCCCACCGTTTTAAGCCCCTCCCACCGTTTTTAAGCCCCTCCCACTTTTCTATTAAGCCCCCCCCACTTTTCTATTAAGCCCGCCTACTTTTCTATTAAGCCACACCCTTTTTAAAGCCCCTCCCACCGTTTTTAAGCCACTCCCATCGGTTTTTAAGCCACTCCCACTTTTCTATTAAGCCCCTCCCACTTTTCTATTAAGCCACACCCATTTTTAAGCCCCTCCCACCATTTTAAAGCCACTGTCACTTTTCTATTAAGCCCCTCCCACATTTCTATTAAGCCACACCCGTTTTTAAGCCCCTCCCACCGTTTTTAAGCCCCTCACCTTTTAAACCCCACCCACTTTCAACCCTCACTTTCAACCCTAACCCTAACCCTAACCCAACCCTCACTTTCAACCCTAACCCTAACCCTAACCCTAACCCTAACCCAACCCTCACTTTTAACCCTAACTCCACCCACTTTTAAGCCACTCCCACTTTTCTATTAAGCCCCGCCCACTTGTCTATTAAGCCACACCCATTTTAAGCCCCTCCCACCGTTTTAAAGCCACTCCCACTTTTCTATTAAGCCCCTCCCACATTTCTATTAAGCCACACCCATTTTTAAGCCCCTCCCACCGTTTTGAAGCCACTCCCACTTTTCTATTAAGCCACGCCCACTTGTCTATTAAGCCACACCCATTTTTAAGCCCCTCCCACCGTTTTTAAGCCACTCCCACTTTTCTATTAAGCCCCGCCCACTTGTCTATTAAGCCACACCCATTTTTAAGCCCCTCCCAACGTTTTTAAGCCACTCCCACTTTTCTATTAAGCCCCTCCCACTTTTCTATTAAGCCACACCCATTTTTAAGCCCCTCCCACCGTTTTTAAGCCCCTCCCACCGTTTTTAAGCCCCTCCCACTTTTCTATTAAGCCACACCCATTTTTAAGCCCCTCCTGCCTTTTTTAAGCCCCTCCCACTTTTCAATTAAGCCCCTCCCACTTTTCTATTAAGCCACACCCATTTTTAAGCCACTCCCACCGTTTTTAAGCCCCTCCCACTTTTCTATTAAGCCACACCCATTTTTAAGCCACTCCCACCGTTTTTAAGACACTCCCATTTTTCTATTAAGCCCCTCCCACTTTTCTATAAGCCACACCCATTTTTAAGCCCCTCCCACCGTTTTAAGCCCCTCCCACCGTTTTTAAGCCCCTCCCACTTTTCTATTAAGCCCTTCCCACTTTTCTATTAAGCCACACCCATTTTTAAGCCACTCCCACCGGTTTTAAGCCCCTCCCACCGTTTTTAAGCCACTCCCATCGGTTTTTAAGCCACTCCCACTTTTCTATTAAGCCCCTCCCACTTTTCTATTAAGCCACACCCACTTTTCTATTAAGCCACACCCATTTTTAAGCCCGCCTACTTTTCTATTAAGCCACACCCTTTTTAAAGCCCCTCCCACCGTTTTTAAGCCACTCCCATCGGTTTTTAAGCCACTCCCACTTTTCTATTAAGCCCCTCCCACTTTTCTATTAAGCCACACCCATTTTTAAGCCCCTCCCACCATTTTAAAGCCACTGTCACTTTTCTATTAAGCCCCTCCCACATTTCTATTAAGCCACACCCGTTTTTAAGCCCCTCCCACCGTTTTTAAGCCCCTCACCTTTTAAACCCCACCCACTTTCAACCCTCACTTTCAACCCTAACCCTAACCCTAACCCAACCCTCACTTTCAACCCTAACCCTAACCCTAACCCTAACCCTAATCCAACCCTCACTTTTAACCCTAACTCCACCCACTTTTAAGCCACTCCCACTTTTCTATTAAGCCCCGCCCACTTGTCTATTAAGCCACACCCATTTTAAGCCCCTCCCACCGTTTTAAAGCCACTCCCACTTTTCTATTAAGCCCCTCCCACATTTCTATTAAGCCACACCCATTTTTAAGCCCCTCCCACCGTTTTGAAGCCACTCCCACTTTTCTATTAAGCCACGCCCACTTGTCTATTAAGCCACACCCATTTTTAAGCCCCTCCCACCGTTTTTAAGCCACTCCCACTTTTCTATTAAGCCCCGCCCACTTGTCTATTAAGCCACACCCATTTTTAAGCCCCTCCCAACGTTTTTAAGCCACTCCCACTTTTCTATTAAGCCCCTCCCACTTTTCTATTAAGCCACACCCATTTTTAAGCCCCTCCCACCGTTTTTAAGCCCCTCCCACCGTTTTTAAGCCCCTCCCACTTTTCTATTAAGCCACACCCATTTTTAAGCCCCTCCTGCCTTTTTTAAGCCCCTCCCACTTTTCAATTAAGCCCCTCCCACTTTTCTATTAAGCCACACCCATTTTTAAGCCACTCCCACCGTTTTTAAGCCCCTCCCACTTTTCTATTAAGCCACACCCATTTTTAAGCCACTCCCACCGTTTTTAAGACACTCCCATTTTTCTATTAAGCCCCTCCCACTTTTCTATAAGCCACACCCATTTTTAAGCCCCTCCCACCGTTTTAAGCCCCTCCCACCGTTTTTAAGCCCCTCCCACTTTTCTATTAAGCCCTTCCCACTTTTCTATTAAGCCACACCCATTTTTAAGCCACTCCCACCGGTTTTAAGCCCCTCCCACCGTTTTTAAGCCACTCCCATCGGTTTTTAAGCCACTCCCACTTTTCTATTAAGCCCCTCCCACTTTTCTATTAAGCCACACCCACTTTTCTATTAAGCCACACCCATTTTTAAGCCCTCCCACTTTTCTATTAAGCCACACCCACTTTTCTATTAAGCCACACCCATTTTTAAGCCACTCCCACTTTTCTATTAAGCCCCTCCCACTTTTCTACTAAGCCCCGCCTACTTTTCTATTAAGCCACACCCTTTTTTAAGCCACTCCCACCGTTTTTAAGCCCCTCCCCTTTTAAACCCCACCCACTTTCAACCCTCACTTTCAACCCTAACCCTAACCCAACCCTCACTTTCAACCCTAACCCTAACCCTAATCCAACCCTCACTTTTAACCCTAACTCCACCCACTTTTAAGCCCCTCCCACTTTTCTATTAAGCCCCTCCCACTTTTCTATTAAGCCGCACCCATTTTTAAGCCACTCCCACCGTTTTTAAGCCCCTCCCACTTTTCTATTAAGTCCCTCCCACTTTTCTATTAAGCCATTCCCATTTTTAAGCTCCTCCCACCGTTTTTAAGCCCCCCACTTTTCTATAAAGCCACACCCATTTTAAGCCCCTCCCACTTTTCTATTAAGCCCCTCCCACTTTTCTATTAAGCCGTGCCCATTTTTAAGCCACCCCCACCGTTTTTAAGCCCCTCCCACTTTTCTATTAAGTCCCTCCCACTTTTCTATTAAGCCATACCCATTTTTAAGCTCCTCCCACCGGTTTTAAGCCCCTCCCACTTTTCTATTAAGCCACACCCACTTTTCTATTAAGCCACACCCATTTTTAAGCCACTCCCACTTTTCTATTAAGCCACACCCACTTTTCTATTAAGCCACACCCATTTTTTAAGCCACTCCCTCTTTTCTATTAAGCCCCTCCCACTTTTATATGAAGCCACGCCCATTTTTAAGCCACTCCCACCGTTTTAAGCTCCTCCCCTTTTAAACCCCACCCACTTTCAACCCTCACTTTCAACCCTAACCCTAACATTCAACCCTAACTCTTCTCTGATTGGTTAGTACCCAAATGAGTCACATACCTAAATTTTCGTATTCCCCTATAACCCTGGGTCAAACAAAAATAGAAAAATAATCCTAAGTGTCAAACCTAAGCCTAACTTTCAACCCTAACCCTAACTTTCAACAATAACCCTAACTCTTCTCTGATTGGTTAGTACCCAAATGAGTCACATACCTAAATTTTTGTATTCCCCTATAACCCTAACCCTAACCCTAAGCCAAAGCCTAACCCTAACCCTAACTTTGAACCCTAACCCTAACTCTTCTCTGATTGGTTAGTACCCAAATGAGTCACATACCTAAATTTTCATATTCCCCTATAACCCTGGACCAAACATAAATAGAAAAATATTCCTTAGTGTCAACCCTAACCCTAACTTTCAACCCTAACCTAACTTTCAACCCTAACCCTAACTCTTCTCTGATTGGTTAGTACCCAAATGAGTCACATACCTAAATTTTCGTATTCCCCTATTACTCTGGGCCAAACAAAAATAGAAAAATAATCCTAAATGTCAACCCTAACCCTAACTTTCAACCCTAACCCTAACTTTCAACCCTAACCCTAACTCTTCTCTGATTGGTTTGTACCCAAATGAGTCACATACCTAAATTTTCGTATTCCCCTATAACCCTGGGCCAAACAAAAATAGAAAAATAATCCTAAGTGTCAACCCTAACCCTAACCCTAACTTTCAACCCTAACCCTAACTCTTCTCTGATTGGTTAGTACCCAAATGAGTCACATACCTACATTTTCGTATTCACATATAACCCTGGGCCAAACAAAAATAGAAAAATAATCCTGTGTCAACCCTAACCCTAACCCTAACTTTCAACCCTAACCCTAACTTTCAACCCTAACCCTAACTCTTGTCTGATTGGTTAGTACCCAAATGAGTCACAAACCTAAATTTTCGTATTCCCCTATAACCCTGGGCCAAACAAAAATAGAAAAATAATCCTAAGTGTCAACCCTTACCCTAACCCTAACTTTCAACCCTAACCCTAACTTTCAACCCTAACCCTAACTCTTCTCTGATTGGTAAGTACCCAAATGAGTCACATACCTAAATTTTCGTATTCCCCTATAACTCTGGGCCAAACAAAAATAGAAACATAATCCTAAGTGTCAACCCTAACCCTAACTTTCAACCCTAACCCTAACTTTCAACCCTAACCCTAACTCTTCTCTGATTGGTTAGTACCCAAATGAGTCACATACCTAAATTTTCGTATTCCCCTATAACCCTGGGCCAAACAAAAATAGAAAAATAACCCTAAGTGCCAACCCTAACCCTAACTTTCAACCCTAACCCTAACTTTCAACCCTAACCCTAACTCTTGTCTGATTGGTTAGTACCCAAATGAGTCACATACCTAAATTTTCATATTCCCTTAAAACCCTAACCCTAACCCTAACCATTTTTAACATGCACATGTTATTCTTTAAAGTATGTTTTATTATCCTGTGTTTTAAAATCCCTTCAATATAAATAATTATACATACATCGACAACCACACAGCAGGAAACTGTACACACAGTGTGCGTCACGTCCCAGAGCGTTCACACAAAAAGTTACACAATATTGAGAGTTTTCATGGCTTACCTTCAATTGATAATGGTGATGAGACCGCAGGTGTAGGTGATGATGCCGATGATGCAGATGATGAAACCGCTGATGCAGGTGATGAGACCGCAGATACTGGCGCCACTATGTAAATTGGATATAAGAAGGAAAAATTATGTGCAAGTTATCTACATGTTAAATAATAATATTCATGTAATTACATCATAATTGTGTATATATGGGACTTGAATCCAATTAACAGCAGGAACATCTGATACCTATCAATTGTATAACATTGATGGGATAAGAATTTGGTCATACATAATATGTTTATTAATACTTATGAAGGTGTGTGTATTTGTTTTGCGATTCACATGAAGTTTATGTATTAACTTCCTAAAAATTGGCACAACATGTGAAAATGTCATTAATTTTAATACATTTGTACACAAACAATGTGACAAGAATGAGTGTAATTGGGCAATTGAAGGCTACATGTCAGCTATTATTAATCTACATTTATTTACCTGGTCGAAAAGGTAAATGAGTAATTGTGGAATAGTTTGGTACATGTTAAATATTAGTTAGGTACATTTACTGACCTGGGGGAAATGTAGGGTCGTGGACACCAATATCACGATCCCCAGGCAAACCCTCAACCAATAATGGGTTCAGGATGTGAGCAACCTGCTCCTCCATCTCCGTCAATCTTAAATATGGCCCAGGAGGTCCTCCTCCAGTACTAGTTGCACTTACACGTATTGCATGTAATTTTTTTTAGACATTACGTTTGATATCTGCGAAACGTTTACGACAATTCATATAGGTTCGTAGTTGATTGCCACACGCCGAAACAGATATCTCCACCTCTTTCCACAATTCCTTTTTGAGCCTGCCGGATGTCTTGCCTTGACAAGCAAACATAAAAATGATAAAAGAGATATGTTATTAACATATCAAGAGAAGGTTAATTTAGGTATACGTAGCTACACTGGCGACACACTTTATTCGAGCTCGGCTAGTCCCACGAATTCGGGTATACCCGGGTGTATTGAGGTTTGTGACTGTTTTCTGCCCGAGTGCATTGAGGTATTTTCCAGGCAGGGATTGAAGCATTTTATTCCCGCTGGCTGCAATACTGCACAGTATATATATATATATATATATATACTGCATTACAATTCATGAATTTATGTCATCTGGTAGACACGCGAAGCATTGCAGCCTATTAAATCCTAATCATTATCATTTAACAGATCAGCCGCCCGTCAGCCAGGCATGAACCCAGGCTGGGAAGGCAAACGCAACGGGGCTTGTCAGAGGTGAGGAGCGGCGCATTCCAGGTATCTGCCAGGTACATACTGGGTATTTGCTCGAATAAAGTGTGTCGGTGCAGTATATCTATATGATAAATGATTACATGTGTGAACATGGTGTCTGAGGCCACACTGCAAGCGCCTGCACGGTCGTCAATGGAGTAGGCGCCACGTGCAAAGCCCTATACCGTCAGCTGCGGACTGCAAGCGTGGTTTTGATGCGCATAAAGACGTGTCATAAACCGTCTCGTTCAGGGTGCAGGCTTCGGAGGGAGGGCGTGCTTACGTGAGGGCGGCACTAAAAAACGATGTATGTAAAGTGAATTGCGGTTGTCAGGGTAGCAGATGCCCTGTCTCAGCAGTACGGAGTTGACGCTGGCTACAGGTTCAATATGACCAATAACCTCAGCTGATATGACATGGATCTAATTGCATTCTCTTCACAGGTATGTTCCTGATGCTGTGCAAATCCTGTGTAAAAGCCTGACTGTGGCCTTGTAGAATTGATATAAGTATGTTCCTGATGCTGTGCAAATCCTGTGTAAAAGCCTGACAGTGGCCTTGTAGAATTGATATAAGTATGTTCCTGATGCTGTGCAAAACCTGTGTAAAAGCCTGACTGTGGCCTTGTAGAATTGATATAAGTATGTTCCTGATGCTGTGCAAATCCTGTGTAAAAGCCTGACTGTGGCCTTGTAGAATTGATATAAGTATGTTCCTGATGCTGTGCAAATCCTGTGTAAAAGTCTGACTGTGGCCTTGTAGAATTGATATAAGTTAGTATGTTTGAATGTAAAAAGTTTTTTTTTTCCTCTTAACTCTGTGCTGTTAATTGACCAAATGGAACAAACTGACTGATTGGGGAGGGGAAGGGTCATGTGACTGGTTTTTCTGTATAATACCAACACCTTTGCTGCATTGGACAAGAACTGCAGTGAGGTTTTTAAGTGAGAAATACAGTTAGACTACAGTTTGACTAGAGGTGACTGGGGACTGGATCTACTGCACACTCTTTTACTCAAGACAACAAATGGTAAGCTATTCAGATCACACTATGATCCCAAGCTTGCTAACCTGCCTATTTCAACCCCCCACCCCTTTACAACTTATTTACTGCAGTCTCTCCCAAAACTGACTGCACAATACACTGAAACCCTGAACTGACTCTAGCATTGCAATACAGCTAAACATTTGACAAGGAACAGGCACACACCTGCTGTTAGTCTGCTCACACTCACTCTGCTCACAACAGCTCCTTGCAGCACTGCCTACCTCTGGCATCATGAACCTGCTATGTATTTTAACTCTTTTCTTTCTCCTGGCCTCATGGAGATGTTACTCCCTCTATCCACTACAAACTCCTCCATCCTGGCCCACACCCAACATCACCATACACCCTGGATTACTCAAAAGCCTTGCAGTATCTACTGAATGTTGGTGGAGAACTCTAGAAACCAGCACACCAACCACTGCTCACTCTAATGGAAAACACCACAAATTTACAACTTGCAAACAACTACTGTACCCAAATTTCTACTCATACTATTACTCTGTTTAGTAGGTGATATTGAACCTAACCCAGGTCCTACAATTTCAGCTCTGTCCCATGCCCCTGGGAATTCCACCTTTAAATTCCAAAAAGGCCTATCTGTCGCCATGTAAACATCCGGAGCCTGCTGCCCAAACTGGATGAACAAGGGCATGGTGCCTTATGCATAAACCCAAAGCCATCATTCTTACAGAAACATGGCTAACCCCTAAAACCCCTGATGCACATATTGCCATTCAGGGATACTCCATTTTTAGGAGAGATAGGTCAAAGAGAGGAGGAGGGGTGTTATTTTATATTGCAGACACATTACAATTTACACTGTTAAATTGCCCACCAAGCCCACCCTCTTTTGAAACTCTAGTTGGAAAAATCTGCCTCCCCTTTTCTAAGCCCATCTTGCTCGCTGGCATCTACTGCCCCCCTAAAGCCCCTCTACAATTCCTGACTTATATCACCCAATTTATTGGCTCCATTTCCTCTCTGAATGAGAAGAGTGAGCTGCTAGTTCTTGGGGATTTCAACTTCAATTGGCTTGACCCTAAAAACCACAAAATCCAGATACAACTCAAGTCACTTAACCTATCACAACTCATTTCCCAACCCACACGGATAAACCTGAAATCGCACAACCATTCCTTGCTAGACTGGATTCTCTCCTCAAACCCCAGCAGAATCCAATCCTCTGTCATCCTTCCTGACATTTTCAGTGACCATGCAATAGTGTACTGTGTAAGGAAAATTAAACCGCCCCAATCAAGCCCTAAAGTTCTCCTCACTAGAACATTTAAAAACTTTAACCCACAACAGTTTCTGGATGACCTTACCAACTGCCCATGGCACAGATTCGATTTAATTCCCGACCCCGATTCTGCGCTCGACTATTTCCAATCCGAGTTCTTAAAACTCTGCGATACCCATGCTCCACTACACAAAATAAGGGTACGGGGGGCCCACCTTCCATGGGTTCCAACTGACCTTATAGCACTCTACCAGTTCAGGGATGCCTTGTGGAAAAGCTACAAAGTAACTGGCACTACCAAGGATCTCAATCACTACAGATGCATGCGGAACATGTGCACAAGGCAAACAAGGCATGCAAAAGCACAATATTACTCTGACAATCTCCACCAAAATACATCAAATCCAGCTAACTTCTGGAAGGTTATCAACAATATATTCCAGCCTCCTAACCATCAAAAACCAAGTAATATCACTAAGGGGGATATTACTCTGACAAACCCCACTGACATTGCAAATGCATTCAATGATTACTTTGTGGGGTGTGCCACTAACTTATTAGCGAAACGCAGCACAATCCCCAAACATGAATCTCATCCTGGGAGTATCCCTACAGTCTCACCCCCTCCCAACACTGCCCACAATTTTCAATTTAGCCCAGTATCTGAAGAGGAGATTACACAAGCGCTCCTCAAACTAAAACTAAGCAGCCAATGTGGACCCGACTTACTACAATCTAGGTTCCTACGACTTGGTGCCCCAGCCATTGCCAAACCAATTGCGTCCATAGTCAACTCTATCCTGTCTGCAGGCCATATCCCTAAGACCTGGAAAACTGCCAGAGTTGTGACAATCTTCAAAAGTGGGGACAAAAACACTGTTTCGAACTACAGGCCAATCTCACTTCTCCCAATTCTATCCAAAGTTATAGGAAAATGTGTCCACTCCCAATTAAGCGATTTCTACACCAAGACAAATTTCCCTAGCCAATTCCAGTCTGGGTTTCGCCCCAAACACTCCACCGTAACTACCCTGCTAAAAGTTTGCAATGAAATCCAGTGTGGAATGGAACGGGGACAACTCACTGGTGCAGTATTCCTAGATTTTACAAAGGCTTTTGACACAGTTGATCATGTTATCCTGCTTAACAAACTCCAGAGCTCTGGAATAGGGAAACATGCTTTAAACTGGTTTCAGTCCTACCTATCAGGAAGATCCCAACATGTGTCCATCTCAGGCTCTAACTCCAACCCCCTGGATATCACCTGTGGTGTCCCGCAAGGCTCTGTTCTGGGGCCCCTACTCTTCTCAGTGTTCATTAATGATCTTCCCACAGCTTGTAAGGAAGCCTCAATACACATGTATGCAGATGACACAATCCTATATGCACACAGCCATAGCCTCTCTGACCTTCAACACATACTTCAGTCTGACTTTTTGAGACTCGAAAACTGGATTTCCCAAAACAAACTGTTTTTAAACACTGACAAGACTGTAACAATGGTATTTGGGACCAAGACTAAATTTTTAAAGCTTCCAGTGACTGAGCTCCTGATTAGAACCAACGATAACACCACCCTAACACCTGTCACTAGTTTTAAATACCTGGGCATATGGTTTGACTCCCACTTAACATTCGGGATGCACATTGATACCCTGAGAACCAAGACCTATGCCAAACTAGGGGTACTTTACAGGAACAAATCCTCCCTAAGTCTCCTGGTCAGAAAGCGTATCGCACAGCAGATGCTAATGCCAATTATTGACTATGGAGACATAGTATATGGCTCGGCTCCTCAAACCCACCTTAGCAAACTTGACACCCTCTACAATTCAATTTGTCGTTTTGTTCTCCAATGCAACTACAACACACATCACTGCGAAATGCTCAAAGAACTAGATTGGTCATCACTCGAGTCAAGGCGCAAAGTTCACCTTTCCTGTCTCACCCTCAAATACTTTCTGGGCAAGCCACCCAGCTACCTGAACAAGCTCCTCACCCCTACCACATGCAGCACCTATCACCTGAGATCAGACTCCAAAAGACTATTCATGGTCCCGAGGCTCAACAAAGTATCCGGACGTTCCTCCTTCTCCTTCCGTGCACCCCAAAACTGGAACAACCTACCAGAGACTCTCATATCCACCACCAGCTTAAGTTCTTTCAAATCTAAGGCTGTCTCACACTTTAATCTGGTCTGTAACTGTTTCATACGCCCATAATATATATTTTCTGTAACTGTGCATGCAATGTCTTGTATATAATATATACCCTGTTCATTTATGTAACTGTATTTGTAACAATGTATTATTTGTTTTACTCTGTGCCCAGGACATACTTGAAAACGAGAGGTAACTCTCAATGTATTACTTCCTGGTAAAATATTTTATAAATAAATAAATAAACAACCAAAGTTTTTTTTTCATGCTGCATCAGCGTTACTGGTACTTTGGCAGCAAAAGAAATCATTCTTGAGAATGATTTCAAGACAGCAACACCGATCCTTAAACTGCTGTCTGTAGCCCCGCCTCATCAAGTCTTGAAAATGTCTGCTGGACTTGGTCCCGCTGTGTCCGGTGCCACGTGCGGCCGCGTGCGCCACCAACCCCTTACCTACACTCTATTGGTCCCTGCTGCGTCTTCCATCCGTGGCTCACTACGTGCTGTGACGTGTCAGCTGGACAGCGCTACCAGAAGATGTTGTTCTGGAGTGTTGATGCATCATGTGGTGCGCGTGTGAGCCAATGAGGAGGTAAGCAGGATAGTTGCTCGTAGGGAGATTTTTTGTTGGTGTTTTTAAAAACAAATTTTTGGCCGACTCAGTTTCATTCAGGAGGAGGGAGTCTGGCCTCCGGACTCCTGCACACCGGAGGAGGGGAGGGGGGTACGAATGGACGGACTCTCCATTCCACCAAGGCCCCCCCCGCTCAAAGCACGCCCCTCTCTGGCTCCCACTCCCTACAGACCCCAGATAGTGGTCTGTGCCTCTAAGTGCGCTGCCTGCAGGCAGTGCGGGTGCACTGACTGAGGGAGCGGGGCCTTAGCCTGACTCTCGCACACGCAAACGCATGCCCTCAAACTCCTGCCTGTGGCACCCTGAACGAGGCCTAAATAAGTGTGGGCGCGAACATGATGAAGGGCGACGCCACAACGCTAAATAATAGCATGTATATACAATGGTATTTGGGACCAAGACTAAATTTGTAAAGCTTCCAGTGACTGAGCTCCTGATTAGGACCAACGCTAACACAACCCTAACACCTGTCACTAGTTTTAAATACCTGAGCTTATGGTTTGACTCCCACTTAACATTCGGGATGCACATTGATACCATGACAACCAAGACCTATGCCAAACTAGGGGTACTTTACAGGAACAAATCCTCCCTAAGTCTCCTGGTCAGAAAGCATATCGCACAGCAGATGCTAATGCCAATTATTGACTATGGAGACATAGTATATGGCTCGGCTCCTCAAACCCACCTTAGCAAACTTGACACCCTCTACAATTCAATTTGTCGTTTTGTTCTCGAATGCAACTACAACACACATCACTGCAAAATGCTCAAAGAACTAGATTGGTCAACACTAGAGTCTAGGCGCAAAGTTCACCTTTCCTGTCTTGCCTTTAAATTCTTCATGGGCAAGCTACCCAGCTACCTGAACAAGCTCCTCACCCCTACCACTTGCAGCACTTATCACCTGAGACCAGACTCCAAAAGACTATTCATGGTCCCAAGGCTCAACAAAGTATCCGGACGTTCCTCCTTCTCCTTCCGTGCACCCCAAAACTGGAACAACCTACCAGAGACTCTCACATCCACCACCAGTTTAAGTTCTTTCAAATCTAAGGCTGTCTCATATTTTAACCTGGTCTGTAACTGTTTCATACTCTCATAATATATATTTTCTTTAACTGTGCACGCAATGTCTTGCATATAATGTATACCCTGTTCATTTATGTAACTGTACTTGTAACCATGTATTATTTGTTTTACTCTGTGCCCAGGACATACTTGAAAACGAGAGGTAACTCTCAATGTATTACTTCCTGGTAAAATATTTTATAAATAAATAAATAAAATAAATACATAATAAACAATCACATGTATATCCTTATGTCATATCAATGTCTAAGCACAAATGTTAACGAATACATGTCAAACATTATTTGTAAAAAATATTGGCATAAGGATCTTACCGACTAATTTTCCAAACAGACGATCATACCGCTGCATAATCTCAGTCACAAGGACCTTTTTTTCTTCATCATTAAACTTCATATTGCGTTTCTTTTCGATCAGCTTCTTGCGTACTGCTGCGGCCGAGTTTATTCGAGCATTTGCCCGTTCTCGGCCGCAGCAGTAACCTGGCGCGCGCCGGAGGGTGCCGGGCGCGCGCCGAAGCAGCGGAAGAGCGCCCTCCGATCGGAGCGCTCTCCCTCACGCTGCCGGGTCCGCCGGGTCCCCCGGAACCCCCTGCCGCCGTCCCCCACATCGCGGGACACCAGGGCTCCCTCGGGGAGCCCTGGACGCGCATGCAGGTGGTGCTGGCACCCGATGACGCGTGACCGCGCATCGGTGACGCACGGCACGCCGAGGGAGTGGGGCTAGCAAGCCGGGGCATCCCCCGGCTTGCGGAACTAGCCCTGCTCGAATAAATCGTGTCGGTAGTGTATACACTTATCTTTAACTAATGAGCTGCTCTGCTGATGACTGCCCTCACCTGTTTCTAATGGAACAGACTGCAGGACACTCGCACTACCCCCAACACGCACAGACATACCACCACCTCCAGATACCCCGCCACTCACAAGGCCACTCACATGCTCATGACCACCCTCACGACCACCCTCACGCTCACGACCACCCTCACGCTCACGACCACCCTCACGACCACGCTCACGGGCACTCACACGCTCACTCCTACGCTCAGTCACACGGTCACTTCCACTATTGCCGTCCATACCAAACCGTTCAACAATCACTCACAAATAACAGATAAATTAAATAAATTACGCAACAAACAAACACTTTCACACTCACAATAACACACAATAGTTGAGCAAATTAAAGAACAAAAGACAATCCTTTCAAACTTCACTACAACTCTAGCTCTCTCAATTCAAATAGCATGCATGTCTCTCACTTCCGCCCAACAGCACAGACACTTATTAAAAGAAAGACACCATTTAAATAGGCATATGGGAGTTTGAATGTCTCGCGAGAATATCGCCGGTAGGAAAACAAAGTTAAAAACCACATGATAAAAACATCGACACTTATGATCCATTTGCCTCAAATGACAGAGGCGATCGCATTGCATCAACATTATCGCCGAGCTTCAAAAATGTAAAATGATTGTTCATCGAGGCTTTCTGAAAACCATGATAGGAACGGCAAAAAAGCGTCATTTTAAAAGTCATTGCGATAATTTTTATCAACCCTCTCTGAATGAGGCCCAAAGACTCCCAACTGAGTGAGTACAAATTTATTTCAAATTACTCATCAGTGACAATTTTTCTAACACTTGCCCACAAAGTACAGCACAGGTTAACATATTTGATGCCTTGCGGAATAGGACAGTTGAACCTGTGGGCTACACTGGCGACACACTTTATTCGAGCTCGGCTAGTCCCACGAATTCGGGTATACCCGGGTGTATTGAGGTTTGTGACTGTTTTCTGCCCGAGTGCATTGGGTTATTTTCTAGGCAGGGATTGAAGCATTTTATTCCCGCTGGCTGCAATACTGCACAGTATATATATATATACTGCATTACAATTCATGAATTTATGCCATCTGGTAGACACGCGAAGCATTGCAGCCTATTAAATCCTAATCATTATCATTTAACAGATCAGCCGCCCGTCAGCCAGGCATGAACCCAGGCTGGGAAGGCAAACGCAACGGGGCTTGTCAGAGGTGAGGAGCGGCGCATTCCAGGTATCTGCCAGGTACATACTGGGTATTTGCTCGAATAAAGTGTGTCGGTGCAGTAAGTGTAAACTTTGAGATATGAAACATTTTAAAAGAACCTAGTTATTCCTAAGTGTTTCTGTTAGTCACATTCCTGTATACTATACCATCAGGGATTTATTATTATTTGTTAAATAATACAAATGCTGGAATTTACCTCTGGAAAGCATCACTTGGGGTTGTTTCACTCCTACTTCTCTCCAGACCACCAAGAGCCAGGATGCTGCTGTGTCCTGTCTGTGTCCCTCACTATAAGCTACAGGGGCAGTTTCCCTATCTTATTGGCCTGTCCCTGTAGCAGCCACAAACTGAGGGGAGTTTGGCCTAGCTGGGGTCTATCAGGGGTCTCTGGACTAGTACAGATGCCACAGGCACCTGCACACTCACACCCTACCCCTTCAGTATCCAGCTTCCAACTAACAGTCCCCTTAACTGTCTGAATCCCAACTGTCAGAATTCTAACTGCAATACATTTCTCAGCCCTGTTGGTTGCCTGGCAATGCGTCCTGCAGTCCCTGAGGCTGCTGAAACTTGTAGTTCCTATGCTGTGCTATACTCCTATGGAAAGGTAAGGTGACAAACAGGGGACCAGGGTCAAACGAGTAAGATCTCACCTCCCGTGTAAAGACACGCCCCCTTCCCTCCTGTTCGAAAGAGAAATATATATATTTTTGTCATTGACCCAGGCTATACTTTCCCCCTGGTGAAATAAGCAACTTCCCCGCTTGGGAACAGCATAACACACAACAATATATGTACACAAATTATATAATAAAAATGCAGTCATATGTATAACTTATCACATAATCAACGACTTTGTACAAGATTGTAAAGTGCCGTGAACATGGTGATCATGGACTGTATCTTATCTCAAGACCACTATTGAGCCTCATAGTGGGGTGCCCCGATTTGATCATAGGCCATCCGATTTGGCGGTCGCCTAACTCTTTGGCTCCTCCAGAGCAATCTTCTGTTACTCCCTCTGGGGAGTAAGGTACAAAGTCCTGAGGCTCAGCCTCTCCTATTGCAGTTACAAATGTCTCTGGAAAGTCTCTGTGGGGCACGAAGCATGGGCTTCGGGGATCCAAAGGTTGGCTCATTGGAGCCACCATAGTATGTGTTTGGTGACAGGGCCCTTTACCCGCAGCTCCTCTAGGTGCTCCATGACTGTGGGGTCCCCTTTGAGAGGGTCCCTCCATAGGATCTTCTACTTTCTCATGAATGGTTTCATTTACAGTCTCTTGGCTAGCATTGTCTTACTCTGGCTCACTGTCCAGTGGTGTAGCCAGTATCTCTGGATCATCGTCTCCCACTTGTGGAATAAGAAGAAGATGGTTACGGTGCCAGACCTTTACCCGGCCACCTGTGTCTTTTATTCGATAGACTGGGAGGCCCGGCACATGCGATTCAACCTCATAGACACCGTCATGCCAACGGTCAGCGAGTTTATGCTTTCCAGGAATACCTAGGTTGCAGAAATGCACTGCATCTCCAGGATGGATTTCCCGGTGTCTGACCTTGTGGTCAAAGAGTCCTTTGTTGTTGGCGTTGAGTTTAGCAGTGGACTTTTCAGCTTGCTGGTAAGCCAGTTGCAGGTTTTCCTGAAGCCTTTGCACGTATTTCAAGTGCATTGCATTATCTATTCCGTCAGTTGATACTCGTAGACCACTGGCAACCTGGCTTCTCACCCAAACATTAGGAAATATAGGGAGAATCCCGTGGTCTCATGTCGGGTACAGTTATACATGTGTACCAGAGTCTCCACATGTCGGCCCCACTCTGTCTTCTGAGCCCCTTTCAACATGCCTAGCATGTCCAGCAATGTCCAGTTGAATCGCTCTGGCATAGCGGTACCCTCCAGATGGTATGGATGTTGTCCGAGACTTGGTGATGTCAAGGATTTTGAGTAGCTCCCGGATTTGTTTGCTTTCAAAGTCCCGGCCTTGATCGGAATGAAGGCAGTTGGGTAGGCCACAATCCACAAAGTACATTTCCCATTAAATCATCGCCACAGTAATGGCCTTCTGGTCTTTGGTTGGGAAACCTTGTGCATATTGGGTGTAATGGTCCGTGATGACCAGCATATTACAGATACCTCAGGCATCAGGCTCGATGCACAGGAAATCCATGCACACCAAGTCCATGGGACCTGAGCTCTTTAGGTGGGCCATTGGTGTGGCTCGGGTAGGCAGCGTCTTGCATTGAATACACCATGAGCACCGTTGACAGTGTCGTTCCACCGACTCACGCATTTTTGGCCAGAAGAAACGATCTCTGACGAGTCCAAAAGTCTTTTCCAAACCGATATGTCCATGCTCATCATGCAAGGCTTTCAGGACCATATATTGTAGGTTCCAGGGGAGAACAAGTTGTCGTTTATCCGGGTGGTTGTGGTATTGCAACACCCGATAGAGTATCCCATTGTCGATCTCAAATGTATTGGCCTCTCGCATGAAAATGGTGACCATGTCGCTAGGACCACGTTTCAGAATCTCAGGCTTTGTTTCTCTGGACAGCTTGATGGATGATGCCAGCTAGGGGGTCCTGGATATGATATTGAACTATATCCCTCAATGATAAGATTTTATTGTGTGTGATATTCATCTCTTCTGGATCACAGTAAGTGGAAGGGATCGCCCTAGATTGACATCCTAAAGAGTCTGCGACCCTTAATTCTGAGAAGGCTACCCTATCTGCTATTATAGCAGCTGTGGAGCACATGGCTCTCACCCCTGGCCCTGGGATCTCTTCCGAGCCATCATCGTCGGGAGTGGGGCTCAGCCCTGGTCTTCGGGAGAGGGCATCTGCTCCTAAATTCAGGGGCCTTGGTTTGTACTTCAGCGTGAACTGGTAATTTGATAACGCTGCCATCCATCAGTGTCCAGTAGCATCTAATTTGGCTGATGTTAGTATGTAGGTGAGGGGATTGTTATCTGTCCTCACTTCAAAGGATACGCCATACAAATAATCATGGAGCTTGTCCACGATGGCCCACTTGAGGGCGAGGAACTCAAACTTGTGTACCAGGTAATTCTGCTTGCTAGGAGTCAAACTGCAGCTGATGTAGGCTACTGGTCGGAGCCCCTCCGGGTGCTTCTGGTGCAAGACCGCACCTAAGCCGTTAAGACTTGCATCTACATGGAGGACATTGTCACGGTAGACCAGGCCTTACCAACAAATAATACCGGGATTCTGGACTGAGCAGTAAAAGTCGGGTAAAATAAATTGTAATTAATTTCCTTTTCAGACTGTGAGGATTCACCCATCTTGCAGTACTGTTCCCCTAACCCTTACCTGCTCGTCTGGTTCCTGTGGCACTCAAGTAAGGCAGCCCAACAGTGGTGCTCATGCGCGGCGCTCGGGCAGTGTGTGGGTTCTGTTGGTCTCCGCTGTTCCTGGGCCGATGGTACACTCTTTTGCCCCTGTCATTGACGAGCGATGCATCCGTGGTGCACAGCCTCCCCGGCGGTCTGTGGTCCCTGCCTCTCTTCGTGCTCCCATCCTGACATCAGAGCTACAGGGCACAACACTACCCCTTGCTCCTCCTCTGTCTCTGCGGGTCCCGCCTCCGGTCTCCACCCCTGTACTGACACAGGTGATTTGGCGTGTACTGATGGTGCGCAACTGGGTTGCCAGCATGATGCGTGGGTTGAGCATGCAGCACTCTCTGGAAGCTGCACCTCTGTCTCTATCGGCTGTGTAATGTGACGCACCTGCGAGATCCAGCAGCCTATCAAAGAGGGCGATTCTGCTTCCTGGATGCCTCCCATTGGTAGGAGATCCTTTAAATATGCTGTCTGGACTCTCATTCCTTGCCGAGCATAACTTCTGTTTTGTGACGCTGAACCTCATCTTTTCTAGCATGTCTGCCTCTTACTTTGCTGTCTGACCCTGCCTAGTACCTTGGACTTCGTGATACTCTCCTGCACTGACCCTGGCTTTGGATTATGGCAGCTCTGCTCTCTCCTGCACCGACCCTGGCTTTGGCTTTACGACGACTCTGCTTTTTTCCAATCCTGGCTCCGGCTACGTACCCCAACGATCCGCTACTGTCCAATTCTAGACCCGGCAAGTACCATGCTTACATTGTCTTCTATAACCCTGACCCGGCTTGCAAGGTTACCCTACACTCTACATGCGCCCTCGCGATTGTGGTCGGTGCTCTATATCAATCCCTACCTCAGCCCCGTGGTCGTGCCTCATTTCTTGTGAGCTACTCTTTACAGTATGCTCGGCCACACAAACTTCAACACCAATGAGGTAGGAAGAGTCTTGAGCACGCGTGCCAATGCCCTGTCAAGTCTTGAAAATAAATGGGAGTCTAATGACCAAAATTTGAGAACCCTCCAAGAGGACTTTAGAACCTTATCAGTCCATCTACAAGAGCCATGCACAGATCCCACGCAATTGGTCACTAGTACCCCTCTCATGCCTTCTTATCTGTCCAAAACCCCGGCTTCCCACACCCAATTGGTATGGGGGAAATCCTCACAAGTGTCAGTGTTTTATTAACCAATGCTTCATTAAGTTTGAGATGAATTCTTCCCGCTTCTCTTCTTCTCGTTCCAAGGTAGCCTACATAATCTCTCTCCTCATAGATGATGCACTTGCCTGGGCTTCTCCCATCTGGGAGCGAAGATCCGACCTCACCCAAAGCATTGGAGCCTTTACCAAGGTAATCAGCAGGGTGCTTGATACACTGGGTCGAAAGGTATCTGCTGTTTCTGCTCTATTCTTTATTTCTCAGGGTAACCGCCAAGTCGCTCGTTATTCACTCGAGTTTAGGACCATTGATGCAGAGACGGACTGGAACGGGGAATCTTTGTCTGCTGCCTTCTGGCAGGGATTGTCTTAAACCGTAAAAGATAAACTTGCGACTCACGACCGGCCTACCGATCTGGAGGATCTCATTGCGGTCTGCATCAAGATGGACCATTGCCTTCAGGAGAGAAGGACTGAGAGATGACTTCATCGCACGGCCTCTACCAGGATAAGCCCCAACCAGGTGGTTCAGTTTGACTCATCCGAACCTATGCAGCTGGGAAACACTACGCTCATACGTTCAGAGAAGCAACGCCGCATAGACGCTGGACTTTGTCTGTATTGTGGGGGTCCTTCACATTTCGCTTTCTCTTGCCCCAACAAGGCCAGAAATGCAAGGTTCCCATGAAGCCTAGGGGAGTCTCATTGGGAACAATCTCTTTATCCCCTTTAGCTACTTCTAATCCCACAAGAATCCTTGTGCCTATCTCCTTGTCGGGTAAGGGATTTTCGGTACCCACATTTGCCTTTCTTGATTCTGGTTCTTGGGGCAACTTTATTGATCAGAGCTTTGCAGAGAACTATACGATTCCTCTAGTGTGCAAGAATAATCCTATCGCCTTGGAGGCTATTGATGGTAGACCGCTTCAACCTGCGGTCATCTCTTTGGAGACCCAGATGCTTCAGCAAAGGTCTCTAAACAACTATGTGGAAGATATTTATTTGAATGCTATTCATACTCCTTCTATTGCAGTAATCTTGGGACTACCCTGGCTACAAGTCCATAATCTGCGGATTGATTGGTTGAACAAGGAACCTATTCAATGAAGCCCACACTACGTTCTAAATTGTCTTGAGGGTTCAAGCAGCGTTTATGCAACTACCTTATCAGAAGACAAGGAAAGGGTACAAGTGCCGGAAGAATACAGTGGCGGCCGCCTTTAGCCTCGTGCGGACGTTTCAGCTCGACTTTTAAAACCGCGAGCAGATGCAGTGTTTGATGCGGCATGTTCCGGTATTTAAAGCCGCGGTCGTGTGCATTGTATTAGCGCTGTGCTTAGCTGTGCTTATTTTATTGTTTTCAAAATTACAGTCTCACAGTTACTGTATGTGAGGTTTGAGGTCTGTATTAGAGGTATACAAGCAAGCTAGAGTGGGAACAACTAACATTATGGGCGGTGTGCTGATAAATACTGTACAAACTTTCACTGATAACTACAATTAGCGCTGTCTCGGCATGAATGCGGCATGAACGCGGTTGTCAAGCCTGTATGCCCGCAGACCTGGCAAGACCCCAATAATGAGGTGGGAACGTTATTACCACACACCCACAGCAGTGAGGGCGAGTCCGGAGTGTGGTATGGTGTTGCTGGGCCTGTTGGAAGATAGTTAGTAATACTTGCAACGCCTTGGTGGTATAGCGTAAGAATAGTGGTGTCCGTGCACCAGAGTCCAGGGATCCAGAAATCAGAGTAGTCAAGTTCATAAGCCAAGTCCAGGGGTTACAGAGGTCAGCAAGGTAGAGTTCGTAAGCAGGGTTCAAGGGCAACAGAGAGCAGAGTAGTCCAGGACGAGCAGAGGTCAAACCAGGGAAATCCAGAGATAAGCAGGAGCAGGAACAGGCTGGAACACAGAGAGAGCAAAGCATAGGACTGCACACACAGGGATAATAGAAGCTATGCAGAGCAATGATAGAAAGGACAGACAGGGGTTATAAAGGAGGGAACACCAATGGGAGAGAGAGGAGGAGCAGAGGGAGAAGAGGGAGACAGCAGGCATAGGTGAGGAGGAGAAGAGGAGGAGAAAGGGGAACTAGTAAGGGAGATCACCTGCAGGGCATGGGAGGAGGAGTCAGGAGACTGGAAACCCCTAGAAGAGGAGCGTGTGCGCATGCCCTCTGTAATCTGAGAGTGTGCGCGCAAAGATACGAAAAAGAAGCCTGCCCTGGCAGGGGAGGTAGAGTTGCGGATGAATCCTTTTTCCAAATTTTCTTAAATGTAGGATGTCATGGCCTCAGTTTCAGGAATGGACAAAGGATACGATTTTGACTTTGGAAGGATGGTCCCAGGAATCAAATCGATAGGACAATCGTACGGGCGATGGGGAGGTAGAACCTCAGCTTGTACCTTGTTGAACACATCCAAGTACTCATGATACATGGTTGGTAGGATCGATAGATTGGAAGGAACGGAATCCAGGCTGGCAAGTACCGCAACAGGAGAAGCCGCAGGAGCAGAGTCCACGGAGGAAGGCCACTGGATGGGCAGGGTACCGGTCCAATTAATGCGCGGATTGTGGAGTTGAAGCCAAGGCAATCCTAAAATAAGTTGAACAGTAGGAGATTGAAAAATATCGAAAATTATTACCTCTTTATCACCGTCGGCCAAGGTCAGTGGGAGAGGAATAGACTCCCAAATGATAAATGCTGGCTGGAGCGGTCGGCTGTCGATGGCCTCGAGACCAATAGGAGCTTTTCTCCTGACCATAGGGATTTGATTCTCAGAGGCGAAGGTTTAGTCCAGGAAGTTACCACCAGATCCAGAATCAATGAAAGCTTTTACCTGCAGGAAAAGGTCAGGGCCCTCCAGAGTGGCAGGAAACAAAAACTTATTTGGGAGATTTTTGGGGAGAGAGGGGCAAGGAGAGACAGTACCCAGTAGAAGCCCCTCTACCTTTACAGGGTGTTCCCGTTTCCCGCCTTCAGGGGACCATTCTGGAGACCATGTTCCGAAGAAGCACAGTAGAAGCAGAGTTTATTCAGACGGCGTCGCATTCTCTCTGCGGCCCGAAGTTGCTGGCTACCGATTTGCATCGGCTCCGGAGCCTCCAGTGCCAGGAGAGGTGTTGTGGATGACCTGTGAGAGACAACAGAGGAAGGAAGAGAGCGAGAACAGTGTCTCTGGTGCCGTCGTTCCTGGGTGAATTGTGCTTCTTTATTAGCTCCCCTGATGGCTCTTCCCAAAAAAGAAGCGGATCCCTCATCTTGGTCTTCTACTGCAGTGAAGTCTTTTGATCTCTTAAAAAAAAGCATTCGTATCCGCCCCGGATCTGGTTCATCCTGATCTTAAGCTCCCTTTTACCCTCAAGGTGGATGCATCTGACGTCGGTGTAGGCGCTGTTCTTTCCCTGAGAAAATTTTTTTCTGGCAATGTTGCACCCTTGTGCTTTTTTCTCCAACAAATTTTCCGCAGCTCAATGTAACTATGATATTGGTAATCGGGAAAACTTGCATTAGAAGAATGGAGACACCTTTTAGAAGGAACAGAAATGCCTATAACAATTCTTAAGGATCACAAGAATTTGTTGTACATCGAGGGAGCTCGTCGCCTGGGAGCTCGCCAAGCCAGATGATCACTCTTCTTTTCAAGGTTCAACTTTGATATCTCCTACCTTCCTGGGACAAAAAACATCAAAGCAGATGCTCTGTCTCGTCTGCTTTCTCTTGAGGATCATTCTAAGGATCAACTAAAGTTTATTCTTCTATATAAACTCATTCTTTCTTCCACTAACTTTGAGGCTTTAATGGATATTGTTCTTCAACAAAACCAGATTCCTGATAATCTTACGGTCCCCGAGGGCCATCTGTTTACTTCTCCTTCTTTATACAAACAGGTCCTGGAGTGGGGACATTCTTCCAAATCAGCAGGTCGTCCCCGGGCAAAAAGGACATTGGATCTCATCTCCCGGACTTTCTGGTGGCCTCGGATGCAGAAGGATATTAAGGACTTTGTACTTGCGTGCCCAACTTGTGCCAGGACTAAAACTTCCAGAAACCTCCCTGCTGGGTTACTTCAGCCATTACCTGTTCCAGATCGGCCATGGACACACTTAGCCATGGATTTCGTGGTAGATTTACCTAATTCTAAAGTTATGATCACTATTCTTGTAGTAGTAGATCGGTTCTCCAAGCTCACCCAAACTCGCTGAGATATTCATCAAGGAGATCGTCTTTATGGGGTTCCTACAGTGATTGTATCTGATAGAGGATCGCAGTTTGTATCTAAATTTTGACGCTCTTTTTGTCTTCAGTTGGGCATATCTCTTCACTTTTCTTCTGGTTACCACCCGCAGATTAATTGGCAGATGGAGAGGACTAATCAGTCTTTAGAGCAATTCATTCGGTGCCTAGTGTCCGATTCCCTGGACGATTGGTCGGAGCTCCTTCCTTGGGCGGAATACACGCACAATAATCTTCGTAGTGAATTGACCACTGAATCTTCTTTTTTCATCAATTGCGGGTTCCATCCAGCTACTCTTCCTCTAACAGTTTCTACCTCAGGGGTCTCAGCCACCGACAGGATCAGGCAAGTACAAAATCTGTGGAAAAGGACCCAAATGAACATCAAATCAGCCGTCGAGAGACAGAAACAACAGACTGATCACCATCGCAGACCCGCTTCTAAATTCAAGCCTGGTGACAAGGTCTGGATGTCTTAAAAAAATATTAGGCTGAAGGTCCCGTCTATGAAGTTCGCACCTAGATTCCTTGGTCCGTTCTCTCTTTCTGAAAGATCAATTCGGTAGCTTATCGTTTATCTTTACCTCTTTCCATGAGGATTCCCTCAGTCTTCCATGTGTCGTTACTCAAACCAGTGATCCAGAATGCACATTCCGTTCCCGTTCTTCCAACCACCTCCGTGTTGGTAAAGGGTCAGCCCGAATACGAAATCCAATCTATCCTGGATTCCAAATTTTCTCGAGGTTCTTTGTATTATCTCATTCATTGGAAAGGATTCGGTCCTGAGGAGAGATCTTGGGTTCCCAGTCAGCGGATTCATGCGGCAAGGATGGTCAGGAGGTATCATTTAAATTTTCCAGAAATGCCGTCATGTTGTCGCCCAGAGGTCGCTCCTAGAGTGGGGGTGGGGGGAGGGGCGAATACTGAGAGGATTCGCCATTCTGGCGGTACTGTCCCCTTAACCCTTACCCGTTCGTCTGGTTCCTGTCTTACTCAAGTAAGGCAGCCCAATGGTGGTGCTCATGCGAGGCGCATGGGCAGTGCGTGGGTTCCGTCTGTCTCTGCTGTTCATGGGCCCAGGGTACACTCTCTTGCCCCTGGCATTGACGCGCAATGCATGCGCGGTGTGCGGTTTCCACGGCAGTCTGCGGTCTCTGCCTCTCATTTCCGCCCCCATCCTGACGTCAGAGCTACAGGGAGCAATACTACCCCGCTTACCTCCTCTGTCTCTGCAGGTCCCACCTCCGGTCTCTGCCCCCATACTGACGTGGGTGTCATGGCACGGACTGACGGCGCACGACTGGGTCATCAGCATGCTGCGTGAGTTGTGCGAGTTGTGTGCGCACTTTCTGGCAGCTCCACTATGGCCTCTATTGGATGTGTAATGGGACGCACCTGCGTGATCCAGCAGCCTATCAAAGAGGGCAGTTCTGCTTCCTGGATGCCTCTCATTGATGGGAGGTCCTTTAAATATGCTGTCTGGACTCTCATTCCTTGCCGAGCATAACTTCTGTTTGTGACGCTGAACCTCATCACATCTAGCCTGTTTGCCTCTTACCTTGCTGCCTGACCCTGCCTTGTACATTGGACTTTTTGATACTCTCCTGCACTGACCCTGGCTTTGGATACGACGTCTCTGCTCTCTTCTGCCCTAACCATGGCATTGGATTATGATGACGCTGCTCTCTCCTGCACTGACCCTGGTATTTGCTCTATGACGACTCTGCTTTCTCCAATCCTGACTCTGGCTACGTACCCCAACAATCTTCTACTCTCCACTCCTACACCCAGCAAGTACCATGTTTATGCTGTCTTCTATAACCCTGACCTGGCCTGCAAGATTACCCTACACTCTAGACACACCCTCGCAGTTGTGGTCGGCATTCTATATCAATCCCTACCTCACCCCTGCGGTCGCTACTCGTTTGTGGTGAGCTACGCGTTACACAGACAAACACACAATACTTCACAATTACAGTTAATATACACTTACTGGGATGGGGAAACTAAATAAAATGTCCATTGAATATAACAATGTGTCTGGGCACCCCTGCACGCATGCAAGTGGGTGCGCGATGTGAGCCGTGCGACAGTCCTTTATAGGGGTGCAACTTGCCAGCCGTATATCTCCGCAACAAGGAAGTCTTTCGTAATGTCCTTACAGGATTCGTTCGGGAATCCTTAGCTGAAACGAATTCTGGAAGAGGGGTGCAATTCTTTGTTATGGTGTAGTTAACCCATCACACTCTGGAACCGCTTACGCTGTGCTTGGACGTTTCTTGGTCAAATCTGAGATGAATCTGACTGGCACTGTGCTGCAGGCATCTTTATAGGGTTAAGGGTCCTATATACCTAACATACATACCCAATCCTCTTGTGGGAATAACTTTTCCCAGACATGCCAGGAGTTTGTAGAATGGGCAGAAGTTGCTTCCGGGTCTGCTAAGAGCATGCGTGGATCTCACACCTGAGCTGCTTAGCATACCGGTCCCAACCCCGTACCTGGTGACAGTAAGTCTGGGGTTTGGCTACCAAGTGTGAAGTGCCCATACTTCGCACCGGTATCAGATATTTACAAATATCCCGGCCACCCTGACACCTAGGGTCTCTGAGGCTTTTCAACTCCGGACTTCTCTAGACAATGGGGCACCTATTTAGCACAGTGCCCTTTGAAGTCCAGAGATGAAAAATCCCTCAGCTCATTCATCCATAACATATGGGCATGTTAATGGATTCATTGCCAGAACGGCAGAAAAGGGTTTCCTGCCTTTGCATTTAAAACACCATTGAAATGCAGTATGTTTATAAATGTATGTTCTGCATATGTAACAAATATAAAACTCATATGTAGGTTCATGGTGCACGTGTAACTAACTGCACTCCAAGAATGAGAGTGTTATCTCTTTCCTAGCGCAAGTTATCCACTTCATTGAATGGGCTCTGTGATGTGGGCTGCGGTTTGACCTTTTATTGGACTGGGTTACAAGCCGGCATACAATGTATCCGTGCTGGCTTTTGACACACGCAGACACACGCCAACAATTCAGCTTGAGTGGATAACGAGATAGCTGGATACATTTTGACAAGACGGCACTTCAGCTAGACCGCAAACCACTTATCCAATTGACTTTTCGGTTTAGAGGTCTACGGCTTAGGAAGTGATACCCATCTTCAAAGCAGCCACTTATTCACAGGCATGCTTCTTCACTTAGCGCTTGGCTCAGCACTAGAAGCTCCCCCTTGTGGCACAAATACAGTTAGCACATTTTAATTCATTCATTTAACTGCAGCTAGCTTCAGAGCTGCAAAATAGGGACAATAATGGTAGTGTAGGGAAAAACATAGGATGAACATTTTAACCCCTTCTGTCCCAACACGGTTTAGGGTTAACCAGCCAGGCATAATACCTTTATTAAGAAAAAAAGCACAGGTGTGCACCAAGGTAAGGGTAAGATAATATAATATAAAAACAATAATGTAAAAACTTACATATAATTAAAACTTAGTTCATCTCCAGGTCTAAACGATGTCATCATCTATTGGGCTCCACCGTAGATCAGGTAAGGGGACGATATCCAATTCCTTACTGTAATAGGGGATTTATCGCTGTTCAGGAAATGTGCCTCTAATCCAGCAGTGTGGTGGTTAACTGCTGATAGTCAATTAACCAACACCACCTGGCTGATTAGGTTTGTTAGAAAAGCCTGCCTTTGAGACAGGAAGTGAGATTTTTCCTGAGTCTCACAAGTTGTGGGACTGACCATAGGAACAGACATCTTGAGCCTGCCAGAGACTGCATGCTGCCAGCAAGACACAGGGGAAAGGACTTCTAAAACCTGGAGAACAAAGAAGCCTTCCCCTACAAGAAACAGATAAGACTTTACTTTCTAAGACTTTTTGTACATCTGCACATATTAAGATATATGTTTGGGGCTGGGAGACATGCTAATCTAAAGGGAGTTGTTGACTGCATAGGTTTAACTAGAAATACTCCCAAGTGGAACAGGAGCTTTGTTTAATCCCTTATTTGCATACGTTTGGATGATTTTCTTGTGTTAAAGAAACAGGCACAATAAAAGCCTTATTTAATTTCACCTTAAAAAGTCTCAATTGCATACCTCTGCACATGTCTTCTTACACTTACAGATAACAGTCCCGCGCGCTGGTGCTGACTCTGTGGCACTCACTGCAGTTACACCTCCACGTGTGTCAGCGTGGTGTGTGATGAAGTGCGCATGCGTGGGAAAGAAGCCCCCTGTAGCTAAGTGCGCATGCGTGGGAAATAAACCCCCTGTAGCTAAGTGCGCATGCGTGGGAAAGAAGCCCCCTGTAGCTAAAGTAGCTAAAGCCCCCAGTGCGCGGGACTGTTATCTGTAAGGAATTGGATATCGCCCCCTTACCTGATCTACGGTGGCGCCGAATAGATGATGACATCGTTTAGACCTGGAGATTAACTAAGTTTTAATTATATGTAAGTTTTTATTATTGTTGTTATATTATATTATCTTACTCTTACCTTGGTGCGCACCTGTGCTTTTTTTCTTGGTTGCCTGGTTCTGCCGACAGAGTCTTCCGCCAGGATCCAGCTTTGGAGTGGGGGGAGACACTTCGAATCACAGGAGCTGCAAGAGGAAGGAGAGAAATTACTTTTCTGCACCCATAGGAAGCAAGAGCGCGGACTGAACATTCTTTGACTGATAATACCTTTATTATTGTATGTAGAAAGCCAGTGCATCAGAAATAACAAGTCCTGTTTTAATATAAAGAACTGCAGTTGGTATGAACTCCTTCCATACAAACATATGTCATAATGTAGCCCTAATAGGGTTAGGGGACTAGTACTTAATGCCAGCGGCACCATATATAAATAGTACAGACCAGAGTCCCATTGTAAAGGAGAAAAAAAGGGTACGGTGACCCATAAGTAACACTCACTCATATTCTCCTGGAGTGTCCAACCACAGATTTATTCTTAGGCGTGCAATCTCCCAGGTAAGCAGCAGAAACAGGTAGGAAAATGAAGCAGTGCACTGCCAGAGGGAACTGAAACAGGCTCACGGCATGCAGCATCAAAAAGTATTTATTCCATAAAAAGTGGACCAAATGTCCCCCCTAAGTCACAACAAGGGTCCACCAACGCGTTTCAGGGCAGTATGCCCGAAATGTGTTGGTGGACCCCTGCTGTGACTTAGGGGGGACATTTGGTCCACTTTATATGGAATAAATACTTTTTGATGCTGCATGCCGTGAGCCTCCTTTTGTTCCCTCTGGCAGTGAACTGCCTCATTTTCCTACCTGTACCTTTATTATTGGCTTGGTTAACCCCTCCCCACTACAGACATAGGTCTGTTCTGGATCGGCATAAGCAAGAATAGGTGAGTTGGTTAAACTCCTCTTCAGGCACAAGAAGGCCCATTCGCATTCAGTTTTCCATTTGTCACCATACGGCTGTCTAGCAGAGGTGGCATTTTGCCCTGTATCTTCTGGGTATATCTTGAGGAGATTATGTAGAGGCTTTGCCTTACTGGAATACCCTTCCACAAAGCAATGATAGTAGCCACAGATGCCTAGGAAAAAGCGTAATTCCATGACATTCTCAGGTCACGGCCAATTCACCACAGCATCGACTTTGGCCAGAACAGTAACGATTACATCGGCAGACACAATGTGTCCCATGTAGGTCACTGAGGTGAAACAGAACCGGCATTTGTCAAATGATAGTTTCAAGCCCTCTCACCCCAGACGGTCCACTTTAAGCAGCCATTCTTCATGTTCTTCCAGGGTCTTACCGACGACAATAATATTGTCTAGGCCAACCAAACATTCCCGAGGATTCATGTCTCCAATGATTTTCTCCATTAGGCGTTGAAATGTTGCTGTAGTCCCGCATATATCTTGTGGCATGCGCGTAAACTGGTAGAAACCCAGGGGGCAGACGAAGGCAGTCTTCTCCTGGTCTTCTTTACACATCGGTACCTGGTAGTACCAAGATCGCAAGTCCAGAACACTGAACAACTGTCTCCCAGCTATTGTGTTAAGAAGCTCTTCGATGCAGGGAAGAGTGTATTGATCGGGTACGGTACGGTTGTTCAGTGTCTGGTAGTCGACACACAATCTTACCGAGCCATTCTTCTTTCTCACCAACATGATGGGCGAGGCGTAGGGACTCCGAGATTCAGTCACAATCCCTGTTGTCTCCATCTCGTGCAAGACGTCTCTCACATCGTCCACATCTCGAGGGGCAATGCGATGAGAACATTCTCAGAAGGGTGTAGTGCCATGTAGCCTGATGGTGTGCTGAGTGCTGCGACTGCAACCCACATCCATCCCGCTAGTAGAGAACACAGCCCGGTGTTCTTCCAATTTCACCATTAAGTGGTCTCTCCACTCAGCCAGTAGGTTCGAGTCTCCGAAGTCGAAGGTCAGCTCGGCTGGCTGCTCTGACACCGTGGCAGCATTCACCTGAAGCATTGTCTCCACAGGGGTGATGGGGTATATACAGCCCAATTTTCATCCTCGATCGAAAGCCATGGTTACGGAGAGATATTTTGGACAAATACATCAATTCGGTGAGGGATCTCGGAAGTCTATTCCCGTACTTCTGGTATTAACTTGTAGCCTCACTGGGTATCTTCCTCCGGCGTGTTTTCCAGGAAGAAGAGGTGGTCAGCCTCATCTCGATCAGGGTATCAGCACAATGTGGCCATGCTCTTCACTCCCCATGGTGGAATTTCTGTTAGCCCTGCTCGCCGGTTGAAGAGAACTTCATGATGGTCTTAAGCAGATATCTTGCAACACTCTTCCAACAGAATGGGATGGAGGTTTAGGCTACTCAGAGGTAGTTCAACGACTTCTTGTAGGTAGGCCCTGATTATTTCCCGTACTATATCAGTGTTAGTTCCCAGGATAATCGGGTAATTGGGCTGCTCTTGGGGCTCGGGACACACTAGGGCCTCCACATCCATAGGGTGCGACTTGCCTGTGTTCAACTGAATTATTTCCAGACGAACATTTACAATCCCGTCGATGGGGTTGTCCTCATTACTCAGCCCCCTCATTTTCATATGATCCACCAATTGCAAGGGATGGAGTTGTCGATGTTGGTTATAGAAACCTTGATACACAATGGTCACTTGGGACCCTGTATCCAACAACACTGAATATACACCGTCCAAAATGATGCATATGATAGCAGCTGGTCCTACCCGACTGTAAGCGTCCAATGGATGGGTTCCATCATTGGAGCTTTGCTCAGGAGGGTCATCAGAGGGTTAGGGTTATGGGCGGGGAAGTGGTCTCGTCGATGGGGCAGGGGCTTTCGCGGTGTAAACCCCGCAAATCATTGCATTAGTGTGGGAATTCTTAATTTGAGTTTTTTGTTGTTGTTCTTCTTTGGGGCATTCATAGGTGATGTGTCCATTCCGACCACAGCTGTAGCAGATAAGGTCCCTGAGGGCGGTGCAGCCTTTATAGGTAGGAGATACCCTCTCGGCCGGTTTGGACTTTGATTGAAAGTCCTCCTCTATACAATAGTGCTCATTAACCTTTGGAGCAGATGTTACCTTGGGTTCACCCTTGAGGGGTCATTTGGCCTTCTTAGGGTCATGGAAGTGCACCTGGACTTCATGCTTACTGACATGCCGCATTAAGTCCAGGTAGCTGGGAGGCACTGGGGTGACTGCAGCAGCTCGCATCACCAGGGCTATTGGGTGGGAAGTTAGTGATCCCTTCAATAGTTACTTGAACCGGTATCAGTCTATTTCTGTAGCCGAAATAATTCCCTTGGCAAGGAGTGTCCCCAAGTATAGCTGGAGCCTCAGGATGAAGGCGGACAATTCCTCCTCCTCCTTCTGGCGGAGAGCCTTGAACTGGGTCATGAGCTCATCCTCGTCGTCTTTGCTCGTGTAGGACTGGATCAGCAGTTCCACCAACTCGCAAGCAGAGACTTCTCCTTCTGTGTCCCAATGCATTCATACAATTAGGCAGCCGGGGGTCGGAAACACTCAACCAGCCTCTGTCGCTTAACAGCTTCCGAACACGACCACTCATCTAGCACTTGGAAAGCAGGTTCCCTCCAAATCTCAAACTCTTTTCCTAAGGGCGTTGTCACTATCCCGGAGAAGGCCTTGAGCTTTCGGTAATTCTGAGCCCGAGAGAACATTTTGAGAGCGTCAACTACTTGGGGTAGAGTTACACCCAAGCCGGAGCCGCCCGTTGATAGGTGAGGCACTGGAAGTAAATGCCACCCGGGGAATGGGTGAACTTACAACCGAAGTATTGCTCCTACATGGGGTGTAAGAGGTACTTAAGAGCTCGCCCCGGTAGGTTACCCAGCGCCGGGTCTGGTAGCAGAGGTCAAGGGTAGGGTGAACAGAGGTGGGTATATCACTGGGCAGCCCGTGACTGAAGCATCTGGTAAATACAGAGCCTTTGCAGCTCCTTGTTCACAAAGGTCATGGTCGGCAACCACTAGAAATATGGTCCGCCGGTGCGTAGTGTCATACTTGATCCCCACAAAACGTGCTTTAGCCAGACCAGGGAATTGGCAGAGGTATTGGCAAAGTTCATGCACATGGGTAGTGCTGGGATTATCCCCCACTGCGAGCAAGTGGCAGAGGCTCACATGCAGTCCCAATGCCCTGTCTTGGACCTCTTGTTTAGATGGTACAAACATGGCGTTCAGTTCTCAGTAATTTAACTGCTGCATAGGGCACCATAGGTCTGAGGACCTCGACAGCACCTCCAAATGTAGCGCATTATCCCCCACCCCCTTGGAGAATATGTGGCTACGGTGTGTGTGGTGCAATACCTGTGGCTCACTGGAGGTCTGAGCCTCCGCTGCAGGGAGCCTGGGGTGTAACTGGTACTGTGTTCTTCAGTGCCTCCACCTGTAACGGATTCTACTGTGTGGAATTACCCATTACAGAACATATATACATATACTTATACAAAAACCACACACAATGGGTAAAACATAAAATAACAACTTTACTACAGAACGATAATAAGGCTACTGGTCAAAGCCTACCCACCATGCCTCGCACGGCCGTAACCACCCGACCAGTGTCCCACACACTTGTTCACAATCCCCACAGCACCTGATGGAACCCTTTGGCACCCAACCACTCTAGTGTCCACAAGGATATAACCCCTCACCCTTATGTGGTCAGCGATGCCAGTATAGTGTATATTGGTGCACTTGTTTGGTGCACTTGTGCGTGGGGTACCTGCCAGGTGCATCTGCACCCGGGCATGCTGCGTCTTGCGATGGGGTACACGGACCCAATGATGATTCGCGTGGGATGTCCACCTCAAGGACATTCTCTTCCATGGAGGTGGTCTTGTCCCAGACCACCAAGAGCCAGGATGCTGCTGTGTCCTGTCTGTGTCCCTCACTACAAGCTACAGGGGCAGTTTCCCTATAAATGGGCCTTTCCCTGTTGCAGCCACAAACTGAGGGGAGTTGGGCCTAGCTGGGGCCTATCAGGTGTCTCTGGCCTAGTGCATATGCCACAGGCATCTGCACCCTTACACCATACCCCTTCAGTATCCAGCTTCCAACTATCAGCCCCCTTAACTGTCAGACTCCCAACTATCAGAATTCTAACTGACATACATCTCTCAGCCCTATTGGTTGCCTGGCAACGCGTCCTGCAGCCCCTGATGGAGCTGAAACTTGTAGTTCCCATGCTGTGCTATACTCCTATGGAAAGGTAAAGGTGACAAACAGGGGACTGGGGGACCAGGGGAACCCAGACTATATAATGTCATTGGAACCCCACTCTCAAAGGCGATTGGAAGGACTTTAAATACAACAATATGAAATATTGCAGGCTAAAAATTGTACAACTCTTTATATGAAAACTTAAAGACTAATGTAATTGCCATTTATATAGAAGACTATAATTCTTGATGATAAACCAATCAATACTTTATTTCAAACCGCAGAAACATTAAAAGTTACAGTACTTACAATCTTTATCAACTCTTATAGAGACAATAAAAAGTGATTATCTACACACAAATTACAGTATGTGGGTGTGTATGTGTGTACATTATCTCTAGGGGTAGGTGCTCTGGGCTATTTCTTACACAAGAGCCTCACAAACAGGGCTGGTTGAACCTGTCAGACACATCTCAAATAAACAATTATACGTTATGAATGTTTCTCTAATAAACAGACATTAATCAGCAGCAGCATTGTGCTTTAATCACATTGTTATGCAAACCCCAGAGGATTCCCAGAGAAAGAAAGAAAGCGACTTACTGTATTTGAGATGCGCACAGCACTACGGTTACACGTTAAACTGAAGCCCATCCCCGTCAGACATCACATGATCAGTGACCAATAAGAGAATATATAGCAGAGACAAACAACTATATTGCCCATGCAGCTCATCCTGGAGTTCAGGAGTTTACAATGATGGATGTTTTACATCTGGGAGTGAGGCAAACTATAACAAAAACTGAACTGAATGTCTCTATTCTGCTTATTTTAATGTGTAACGTTATGGTGAATATTCTGTAAATGGTGAGATTGCCGTTTCAGCGATCTCGCACAAAATTTCCCTTTTGATGTCAATGTAGATTTCTGTGTGAGATCGTCAAACCATCAATCACTCAGCTTTAAAAAAAAGCCAATTATAGGTTTTTAATGTAGCATCCAAGTTTAATACTATGCCCAAATGATAGATTTAAATTATTAATTTAATTTAGTCTGGTAAAAGCAAAACTATTCTCTTTTAAGTTTTTTAATTATTCCTTCTGGATACGTATTCATTTTGGTCTTAGCATTCTTGACTTTTTCAAAACATTAAAAAGCCCCAATAAGATCTTGTTATTGACACTTCCTTCGATCAATGCTGAATCTCACCGAATTGGAACATGCAGATCAATTCCCTTATTAGTTTTTTTTCGCTAATTCATTTTCTCGCACAAGCTGCTGCCATCAAATTGTACTTTATTACTTTTTAATGTGATCAGCTATTTTTTCAAAGATTAAAATAGCTTCTAAAACTTCAGTAAAATAGCCTTTCCAAACATTAAGAAATATTACCAAACAAAATATAGTCCTAAAATAAAAGGAATTAAAACACAGTACTAAGCAATTCCATCTCTCTCTTTTCAAGGCTGATAAACTGTGAGTATACAATGACATTGTAAAGACCAGACAAACCATTTGCATAAGTAGTATCTTGTCTATTCCCTCTTTTTTTTAGTCTTTACATATGTACATTCAGATGAGATAGAATAGTGTCTATGTTTGTGAATTCTGGTTACTAATAGGGAAATATCATCACACTAAATTAAACATTGACAAAATAAATGAGCTTTTCTTTTGTTGAATGACATTACTGTGATTATTATATATTGCTGCATTCCATATCTTAATGGCATTTGAGTCCTGTGGTACTGTAGGCACATATCTGAAAAAATGTCAAGTCTTCAATGGGCTGTTTAAACATGTGCAGACATCTGGAAAATGAATACTATCACATATCCATAAGAATTGCTTGCAGGGCATAGGGTTATGATGCACAAGAAGATATTCCAGATCAATATTTGGCACTTAAACTATCAGAACAGTTCCACATCCTCCCCCCCCTCCCCAACTTAATAGTACACCCCATTGTGCATTCTCATCTTTAAAATAAAAGAAATCGAAAAGAACAGGCTCTGCATTCTTCTTTTGATTGTGTTTTAAGGTCCAGACCTTTTTTTTAAAGTATACAGGATATAATTCATGTTTTTTGACAAATATGTTGCTTTGTCAAGGTTAATGATGAGTAAGTCATCTTATGATTTATACATAGTTCTATATTTCCAAATGCAATTTGTGTATTTTAGCAAAGTGCTGTAATAGCACTTTGGATGTTTTTCTAATTTCAAAAATATATTGTGTTTCCTGTTTTCTACACTGTACTTCCTGTGAAAATGTATAATTTGGGGGAATACTGTATGACAGGACTGCAATTTGCCTTTCAACAAAGAGTCCAATCAGAGTCCTGAATGTATATGTCAGAAAGTGAAAGCTTCACAAATGAGCCCAATATTTAGGGGAATATCCAATAACATGCGATAGTCAGTACAGAAAGTTATTTATTAGAAAAAATATTGGAGAATTAAAGGAGTAAACAAGCTTAAGATGCTTTGACCAAAGGGTTAAACTAAATTACCCTTTTTCAAGAGAATATATAGGTATTGCACTGTGTATTTTTGTCACATTGGAAGTAGCTTTCGGCATCTTTTGTTTTTTGTTGTATACATTTAGCCACACCCACTAGCACTCCTTTTGACACACACACACATACACATATATATATATATATATATATATATATACATATATACATGGTATAAATCTCACCCCCTTATCCCTGTATATGTTCCCCTGAGGAAGTTGCATACTGCGACGAAACGCATAGGGCAAAGACTAAGATCCTTTATGTACCTGTGGACTAACTATTCACCAAACTGTGTTGGATCATAGCACCCTAGTACTCCTTTTACCACTATTGCCGCCCATGTATGCCGTTCTGACAGCCATTGCATCCGGTGTAATCATCGCGAGACTGTAACCAGGAAGAGATTTAGTGTGGACGCACACTCCTGACGTCCGTGGTGGAAGGATATCGGCATTCATACACGTGGGTTAGTGTATTGAACGGAGGAACTGGTGAAGTCCACTAACATTGTATTTTAAGATCCCTGCTTTTATCCATTGCACATATTGTGAGTGTCCGTATTCCCGACTTTGGTTATATTAAACTATTTTATACAGTATCAAGCTATGGGAGCCGCGCTGCCTTCTTTTCGTTTTGCATATACAGGTAAACCCTGTTATAACGCGGTCCTCGGGGGCCACCCGATCCGACCGCGCTACAAACGGGGTTGCGCTAATTAAATAAATTAATAAATAAATAAATTAAATAAACAAATTTAAAAATGGCCGCCGCGCCCGGGGTTCCGTGTCTACAGAGGGGGGAGAGCTGGGATCGCATCATCGCACCTCCCTCCTCCCTCCTCCCCAGCAGCAGTGTTGCCAGGTCTGCGGTTTTCCCACCCTATTGGGCTAGTTTTAGTCCCAGATCCGCGGGAAATTTTAGCTAGTCGCGGGTTGCGGGTTTTTGGGCTAGTTAAATTTTCTTCCGCTATTTTTTGGGCTTCTGCTGAACCTTATAGCAGGGGCCATTGAGAAGCTGCCCACATCCCTCTGCAAGTTGTCCCGCGACTCACGTACAGCTAGTGCAGCCATTGGAGCGCATGCCCCCGCCAGGCGCAAAGTCCCACGCACCCACTACACGTGGCAGGTGACCAATCATCGCGCACAAGTCTGATGTGAGCAGGATAAAGTCGGAACATGGCGGAGAGCTGGGCGTGGCTTTTAGCGCTGAGCACTGGGGGGGGGGGAGATCTCTTTAAAACCTTGCTGCCTTCCTGTCACGGTGACTTTATGGCAGGCTGTAATTTACACCAAAAATATATATAAAAGATAATATATATTTATAACTGGGTCTGAACTGGGACGAGACTTAGATATGATAAAATATAATTTATTCCTTGATAAAAGTGAACACATCAGATATACAAATAACAGGCAAAATATAGACACTTACTAAAAATCGAAATGATGAAGCAGTCATATCTGGACTGGCAGTTCATACAGCACTCTTCATAGTCATCAAGACACCAAAGACATGAAAGACCTCTGGCATGAAGACATTGCATAGTGTTTCTCTCAGCAATCAAGATGTATAGAACAGACAAAGGATAAAGGGTGGACAACAGTTTATAAAACCTTTTGTGCCCTATCCTTAACATTGAGTACAGTGGATTGGTTTTCAATTAACTCTAGCCACTCATTAACGTGGGAACACAATTTGATACATGCCCCCCTGCTAGCTGGAACATGCGCAGTAGAGCTCTGGGGTCTCATTTCTGTAACCCCTCCTCTGCATCAGGAATGCCAGCTAGTCTACCAGATTGGATTCCTGGCAGGATATGCTTTGTTGTGAGGTGTGAAAAGGAACACTTGAAGAATGCTCTGGTTTGAGTAATCTCCGCCTTCATGCAAAAAGTGGAGGTGAAAAAATCCTTTGAACCATACTTAAGTCCTAGACATTGGGTTGCCGTTCTGGCCATATGCTACCCTGGTATGCAAAGGAATTTCCTCTGGGTTTTACCCATACCTTGGAACACAGTATGAAAGATAAAACATAAACATATTAAAATATCTGGTTCCGTTGGGTCCAGCAGGTCCAAACTTCCCAGGTCTCAATGCTGGAACTGGGACACCCTATGGTCCAATTTGTGACTTGCTACGACCTTCGGAACCGGAGATACACAAATACACTTAAAACCGTTTCTCATTTTAATACAAAAACCTCAGCTGTAAATTAAATCACGTTTTTTCACTAAATCTCCATTGAAAACAACGGGTTCCGCCGTCATAGACTTTCAATGGCAAACCGCCGGCGTTGGTGGCTATGGGAATCCCCGCTATAGACTTTCAAAGGGGCGACGCCGCCGTTGAAGTCAATGGGGTTTTTCCGCCGTAGACGGTCAATGGGGTTTGGCCGCCATTGGAGTCTATGGGAAAAGTCCCGAACTTTCAAGGGGGTCCATACTCCGTCGGGTTGGTCCAAGAGGGTCAAGGATGGTTCTGCAGCAATACCGAAGCAGTGGCTACAGATACCCCAAACCCCGATCCACTGGGCCCTCCGGATCCGGAGCTATGGATTATCAAATTTCAGCTTTTGACACTTAGCCGTTTTCCTGAGCCGTTTCTGCTGCCGCCATTGGAACCTATGGCGCGACTCGCTCTTCTCGGTTTGACCCTTATCGGGGGTCCAGGATACGGGGACCCGGTTGTGGTCGAGTGGGGGGAGGTCTAGGAACTAGGGGCAGAAAGAATTGTATTTCTAGGTGCTCTAGAACTGTTTATTCCCACGCCACTTGTCATTGAACTTGGCTAATCAGTGATCAAGGCTCTCTTATTGAAAATGTATCCGCTTTGTGGTTAAGCGGTTTGGACGGCAGCCAACTCGTTCCTGGAAAGCTCCTTCGAGGATTTCCATTGAAGTCAATGAGCCCATTGACTTACAATGGGAAACCGCCGCTCCTCCTCTCGGACGCCATCTGCTGGTCTTCTCAGGAAACAGGACCCAAACAGCAAGATTCACCATTGAAACACATGGAGCTCAATGGCGGCCTATGGGAGCCTGCAAAATGGTGCCTGAAAAGGCGGGAAAATTACACAAAGGGCTATAATCACTAAACAACTATTAACCCTTGTGTTCCCGGATGGATCCTAGTGTGTGTGTGATGCAGACACTGATATAACAATAAAACAGGGGAACAGTGGAATATACATTTTCAGGTTATGACAAGGGTTAAATCACATTTCTGGGCCTCAGCCCAGTTAACCCCTTGTCTCCCTTGTGAGGTTAGAGGGTGGCCAATTGGGGTATAACCCCTTTAATCCCGGGACAAATCCTCCCCATCGTCACACTTCCTTTTTATCAATAGTAAGTAAGGGCGACTGGTCGCTTTTATATCACAAATGGGAAATAAAAAGTGCCCCCCACGGTCATGGAAAGGAAGCGATGTGTATGTTGTTGCATAAACGTGATTAAAAATGGGAGATACGTTGAAACCCAGGTTACAGTGACTGCTGATCTAAAAATTAGCCAGGTTGAGAAAATTATCAGGAAGGGCGCAATGTGTATTAACTACTTCATAAATCAAACTCCCATTTGTTTACCCTGAATTGTATCCTTTAAAACCAGGACAAGAACCACATTTATTGTAATCTGAATATTATAATACCCCCCCCCCCTTTAGATGCTCCCTAATATTAACCCCATTCCAGCCACTGCTTGTGATATTTGGTATCCTATGACTGCCATGTTTTTTTTGTGTGTGCCACCTTGAGCTTCATTTTCACCCTACTTAACCTTATCTTTCAATGCATTAGCAAACAAAAAAATACAGATCATACCTAAACTTTGCAATCAAGGTTTACAGACTCAGTAACAAGCTATATAAATAAATGTCAGCTGTACTCCCCATATCTAATTATACTAAAATGCCCATCTGGAAGGGGTCAGGATGAGAGTGTCCTGTGAGTGTGTGTGCTGTGCAGTGTCCTGTGAGTGTGTGTGCTGTGCAGTGTCCTGTGAGTGTGTGTGCTGTGCAGTGTCCTGTGAGTGTGTGTGCTGTGCAGTGTCCTGTGAGTGTGTGTGCTGTGCAGTGTCCTGTGAGTGTGTGTGCTGTGCAGTGTCCTGTGAGTGTGTGTGCTGTGCAGTGTCCTGTGAGTGTGTGCAGTGTCCTGTGAGTATGTAGTGTCCTGTGAGTGTGTGCAGTGGTGCAGTGAGAGTGTGTGCAGTGAGAGTGTGTGCAGTGAGAGTGTGTGCAGTTAGTGTGTGTGCAGTGAGTGTGTGTGCAGTGAGTGTGTGCGCAGTGAGTGTGTGTGCAGTGAGTGTGTGTGCAGTGAGTGTGTGTGCAGTGAGAGTGTGTGCAGTGAGAGTGTGTGCAGGGAGAGTGTGTGCAGTGAGAGTGTGTGCAGTGTGTGCAGTGCAAAAAAAATGTAAAAAAAACCCATTTTTTTATTTTTTAAACAGGAGCCACGTGAAAACCGCGTTATAACCGATTCATGTTATAACGGGTCACGCTATAACGGGGTTTACCTGTATATATTGTTTGAAGAACCAGGTGGCACTCACATAAAACAGTAAGTGGTTTGCTTGTCCCATAAGGATAAATAAAAACGGAACTCCTTACCAGGCAGACCATCAGAACCAGGACCACACAGCAAAAAAGAGACAGCACTCGTAATAAAGTCCAAATAGATGTATTGAATGAACAGGCACAGTCAACCGACATTTCGGGCCTAACAACATGACCTTTCTCAAGGGAGTGCTCCCTTGAGAAAGGTCCTGTTAGGACCGAAACATCTCTACCTCTACATATATATATATATATATATATATATATATATATATATATATAGCAACTGTAAATATTACTGTATGTTCATTTGCATGTCTTAGACAGGTCTGCAACCCTGTCTTTCCCCATCATCGCCCAGCATACAGCGCTTCCACTGCAGCAAGGGATTCTGGGAAATGACATGCAAATGAGCACTCAGTGCCACCTTTTGTCTCAAGCTCGGATTACACAAGCAAATCCTCAAGCCAATGCATGCTGAACGTCCCCTCCCCCTCCTGTCAAAGGAGCACTCTGGCAGGGAGTGCATTTACCCCTTTAGGTTTTCTGTATAAATATATAGCCGCGGCCATTTTACCTCCAGTTCCCGTTTCCTGTCTTTATTTGTATGTTACATGTGGGTACAAGGCGGGGGGAAGAGGGGAACCGCCTGGAACCTCCCTGGTCAAGCGGCCTCCCTAGCCATAGGCGGGGGGGCTTCATGACCAGGGGGGTCTGGCCTTCCCCTCGCTGGCCCGCCCCCACAACTCCCTCCCCAGCACAGGGGAGGAGTTTCCAGAAGGCCTACTTAAGGCCAGGCTGGCGGGCAGCACGTCCTCTTTTGCTGCCCGCCAGACGATTTCCCGCCCATATACACTGGCGACACACTTTATTCGAGCTCGGCTAGTCCCACGAATTCGGGTATACCCGGGTGTATTGAGGTTTGTGACTGTTTTCTGCCCGAGTATATTGGGTTATTTTCTAGGCAGGGATTGAAGCATTTTATTCCCCCTGGCTGCAATACTGCACAGTATATATATATACTGCATTACAATTCATGAATTTATGCCATCTGGTAGACACGCGAAGCATTGCAGCCTATTAAATCCTAATCATTATCATTTAACAAATCAGCCGCCCATCAGCCAGGCATGAACCCAGGCTGGGAAGGCAAATGCAACGGGGCTTGTCAGAGGTGAGGAGCGGCGCATTCCAGGTATCTGCCAGGTACATACCAGGTATTTGCTCGAATAAAGTGTGTCGGTGCAGTATATACATATGGTAATGTTTGGGGTTTCTCAGAGCTTTTGGGTATCTGTGAGAATATAAAGGAGCCAAGAAAAAATCCAGGACATAATGAATATCTCGAAAACTTTTATATTTATAAGCAGATATTAATAGAAAACCTGCCCAATGTATTCTCTTCTAAAAGCAGAACGTGTATTCGCAATGGCACTGCAAATAACTTTTAATCTAGCTACACCACAGTACTTAACACGTTAATGCATTTTCTTCAGAACCTTCTACAACATCCTATGTAACCCTAATGTTACCCTTTGGTATTTTACCTCCAAGAATCTGTAACCCTAATATATGTCAATCTATCAAAATATTCCATCAATCTAACTTCCACTGAAAAACAACTCATTTTCTATATGAATACAGGTACAATAAAACCTCTTTAAATGGCAAACAGAAAGATACAGTACAGTATATTCCTGCTCTGTTACATGTTCAGTTCAATCACATTGATAGCAAAAATAAAAAGGAAGTGCAAGAGTTACAGCTCTAATGCACTCCTCAGAATCCATGAGCGTTACCGCCTTGTGATTTTTATCTTGAGATACAGTATTTCACATCCTCAGCAAAGTCAACAGAGGTCTGGTCGATAGTGTTACAGCTGTTGGATGAACACCTACATTTTACCAGCATACAAAACTGCATCATTAAGGGCAGGTCATGGAGCAAACTGTGGGATGCATTAGCAAAATTCCATATGGGACAGATCATATCTTGTGATCAGCTGCTTCTAGTTACAAGAGATCAGATCACATTCTGGCACTGACTGAAAATGTATTGCAATGCCAACATCTTTGCAGTCTGACCTGTCGTGAACTAAACAATATTGCCTTGATTATTTAAAATTCATTAAAATAATATTCTTAATGTTATTAACAAAAATAAAAAATGTAAAACTCCTACAGATACGTTACAAGGATACCAGTTAAAATATGAACTTTATCATATTGATTTTTATGGATTAAAACATACCATCATTATATTATATATCTTATTTATGCAAAAGCTGCATTTTTCCTTCTTTATGTATATCTGCTTTGAATCTCCTAATTGGTGTCATCAGGGATGTTATGTGTCTAAGGCACTGTGCTGTCAACATTACTTTCAATTCAATTTTTGGTAGAAATCTGGTCCTGTTTAATGAATTAGTTTTGCAGCTGGAAGATTTAAGTACTATACATTACATATATTAATTGTCACCCACAATGCAATGCACCAGCAGATACCATAAAGTGTATTACATCTGTGGCTACTCTTCAGTTATATTGACAAAGTGTAACTGAAATTGTAAAACTCCAAATAGAAATCTCTAGCTATTCTAATCATTCATTTGTGTGTATTCATTTGATATTTCATTTAAGGTAATTTTTTTCAAATATATATAAGAAATAACTGTTTGTATATGTGAAATCACATAGAATAAGGAGAGTGCATATTTTCACCCTTCTTCATATATACAGACGGACCAAATTTGTTAATTTGATAGATTTATTACAAATTGATGTATTTTTTTTTAGCTTTTTCAGGCACCAAATAAGTCCCATTATCTACAATAAAAAGATTTCCTAAAAGGTTGATCATACAGTATTTATCATTTTTGAGAGGCGAATAAAGCGGTGGCTGAGTCAGAGTTCGCAAGCGATTTGCTTAGCAATAAGTACAAAGTGCATTACAATTTTGTTTAATATACAACACTCACTTTCTAAGTTAACTCAAATTGTTAGATTTGTTAGTGAAATTCTCTAATATCAGAAGATTTGCTTAATGCTGAGACTACTGTATAAAAAAAGGAAACAAACATGTTTTGCTTGATGTCTGGCGATAATTTTATGAAAGCTTCCTAATTTGATTACACTATTAGCCTATTGCTGCTTGTCAAAATGTTTTGCAAGAAATCAAATTTGGGGGAAAAAATGCTTAATTTTGTGAACATTTTTGACAGTTTTGCACATCTCTAATCACAGGAAAATCACACAGATATGATATTCTAATATAATTTACCATATTATAACATAGAAATAATTAAATTATAGCCTTGTATGCTCTCATATAAATATACATTTCATATCAATGTCTGAGTAACCAATAAAATGGATATTACATCCGACCTTTCAGTGTGCCACTGGCATAACTAATAATCTGCAAATCAAAATAAAAATGGGAATTATTACACTTCATTGAGATGACCTTTTACATTAAATATGGGTGGATGGACTAGGATATTCTATATAATTTAAAGTATTGTTCTATAACACAAGAAAAATACATGAATCAAAGTGCAGAAGACTGACTACATGTTACAAGAGAACTCTTTGAAAAAAATAAAACAATAAATGTATTCTGCATTCATCTGTGCTGCTATTTGCTCTTCAGTATCCTCTTCTTTAAATCTACCATTTTGTCACAGTCATCAGAAATTACATTTGGAAAGAGTAGATAACTGCAGAAGTACTTGAGGCTGCCACAAAGTGCCAATAAATTGCCTAAAAAGGAGACTATGCTGCCCAGGAGTGACATAAAGATGGATTGTACAACAGCAGAGTGTGTCTTAGACAAAGCTTTAGACTAGATAACAAACCCAAATTATCCTATAATGGAGAAATTCATTCTCAGTGGACATCCTGTTCGGGACACAAAATTAATATACCTTGTTCAGTGCCGGGAGCCTCATCTGTTACTTTGTAGCACTATAATGTAGTTGTCAAGCTGTTTTTGTATTCTATTGTGCTTGGTGTAGCAGCTTCCTGGATATCAGTACTGAGAGATCCAATGTAAACTTCTCTAAAATTGTTACTAATATAAACAGTAACTACTGTACCTTTATGCATTCTTACGTTTCACTAAATGAATCACACTTATCCTTAAAAAAGAAATTTCTGGAGAAATCAGATCATTTTAGTTTTATTTGCCCCATTCAATGGATCAACAAGATTGGAGAGAAACTGATAAGGGTCCTACTAAAATACCATGTTTATATATTTTATTGAATGCCAGCAGAAAATGAAATTAAGAAAACGAGCCTCGAACAGCCAATGCCAATTACTGTATATGTGACAGGACGAAGCCAGGCGTTTCCATGCAGCAACAGCTGCAGTACTGTAGCTGTGAGCTCTCTCTCTGTCACGTGTCTGCAGCGAGTTCTCCAGTTGCTCCTCCTGCACTTGGAATTATAGGAAGACATGCAGTATGTACTGTAGGTAGATTTTCATTATGAGAGAGCTAATCCTAAAAATCACAAAGTTTGAGAAAGTATTGAGTTCTCTGCCAAAATATTTGTATAACTATGAAGTGCAGAAAGATATTAGTAAAAGTAAAGATCAATATACAAAGCATGCAAGGAGGACCCATTAAATGTTTTCATTATAAAACCAAGTATGTGTAGCCCCCTTTCCCCCATGTCTAGGGTGACTATGTGTGGTGCACTTTACCAGAACCTGCACTGCAGGGAGTCTGGGGTGTACCTGATTCCTTCTGTGACAGCGCCTCCACCTGTGAGGGATCCTAGCAGCGCTGGATAACTCCTTCACAGGACCCAATACCATGAACACACACACTTGTATATAGTAACTTGTTTACTGAATGTATCTAACAATATAACACAATAGCATATATATTATGCAGACCTCGCAGGACCATACTCACAAACAGTGCCCCACTGTCCCACCACTTTGTCCACACCCTGGTGAGGTTTCCTCAAAGTACAGAGGTGCCTTGGGCACCTAACCACCCAGGTGTCCACAGGTGCAATCCCATCCCAAGTGTGCGATAGCATTACCCACAGGAAGTGTGTGTTATATTTGGTGCACTTGATGTGCACCCGGGTATTGCCAACTGGTGAAAGGGGCCATCTGTTCCCATGCCGATGGCGTCAGCGATGGTGTCCATTTCTACATGAGATTATTATTTTATTTTAGCCTAATTGGTAGGAGCGCAGGAATCGTTCTATTTGTTTTTCTATTTGTAAGGCCTATCTTTTTACCAGCAGCAAACTTCTATAGGGATGAGTGCGGTATTATGTACGGTTTCTCACAAATATTAAGCAATCCTTTTCCTAAGGGCATTTTAAATATAGTATCTCTGAAACGTCATAGGGGTAGGTTTATTGGTTCATCTGCTTTACATAGCAGTTACAAGCCCCTACCAATTTTCCAATGAATGCAGGTATAATACACCCCAGTGTCAGTCTGGACATCACCCTCCATAGAAGGTGAATGAATAAGGCTGACAGAGAGAAATACTGTATGTGTAAGTTTTATTATATTCACAAGGGAATTTGTGCACCCACAGTTTGCCTTTCAGTAAGGTAACTAAGATACTGGCTTTAGATTTTAATTGCACTACTCACATAAGCTTATGCAGCTTATGCAGCCCATATCCAAGTGGCCCATTATAAGTGGCATGTCTACTGAACAACTGAAGTTTAAAAGGAAGGAACTCTTACCCTAATGGATCTTATCCTTCTTCTCTCCTCAGGTAAAAACCATCTCTAAATCCTCATTGAAGCCATTTCTGTTTGTATTATATAGTATATGCAAGTGATCCAATGCTAGGTAAAAACCATCTCTAAATCCTCATTGAAGCCTTTGCTGTGTGTATTATATAGTATATGCAAGTGATCCAATGCTAGGTAAAAACCATCTCTAAATCCTCATTGAAGCCTTTGCTGTGTGTATTATATAGTATATGCAAGTGATCCAATGCTAGGTAAAAACCATCTCTAAATCCTCATTGAAGCCTTTGCTGTGTGTATTATATAGTATATGCAAGTGATCCAATGCTAGGTAAAAACCATCTCTAAATCCTCATTGAAGCCTTTGCTGTGTGTATTATATAGTATATGCAAGTGATCCAATGCTAGGTAAAAACCATCTCTAAATCCTCATTGAAGCCTTTGCTGTGTGTATTATATAGTATATGCAAGTGATCCAATGCTAGGTAAAAACCATCTCTAAATCCTCATTGAAGCCTTTGCTGTGTGTATTATATAGTATATGCAAGTGATCCAATGCTAGGTAAAAACCATCTCTAAATCCTCATTGAAGCCTTTGCTGTGTGTATTATATAGTATATGCAAGTGATCCAATGCTAGGTAAAAAACATCTCTAAATCCTCATTGAAGCCTTTGCTGTGTGTATTATATAGTATATGCAAGTGATCCAATGCTAGGTAAAAACCATCTCTAAATCCTCATTGAAGCCTTTGCTGTGTGTATTATATAGTATATGCAAGTGATCCAATGCTAGGTAAAAACCATCTCTAAATCCTCATTGAAGCCTTTGCTGTGTGTATTATATAGTATATGCAAGTGATCCAATGCTAGGTAAAAACCATCTCTAAATCCTCATTGAAGCCTTTGCTGTGTGTATTATATAGTATATGCAAGTGATCCAATGCTAGGTAAAAACCATCTCTAAATCCTCATTGAAGCCTTTGCTGTGTGTATTATATAGTATATGCAAGTGATCCAATGCTAGGTAAAAACCATCTCTAAATCCTCATTGAAGCCTTTGCTGTGTGTATTAAATAGTATATGCAAGTGATCAAATGCTAGGTAAAAACCATATTTGAATTCTGTTTTTTGTCTACCCCTAATCAAATTAAGTGTTGCCACCTAGGCAGGGAACACCCTGTGTAGAAAACCATTTGTTTGAATGTGCCCCAGATGTGCTAATTAAGCAGACAGAACCACACTGTCAGGTGACTTTTTAGGCCTATATAAACCCAGTCAGAACAGCTAGTCTGCCTGCAGCCCATATCCAAGTGGCCCATTATAAGTGGCATGACTACTGAACAACTGAAGTTTAAAAGGAAGTGGCCCATTATAAGTGGCATGACTACTGAACAACTGAAGTTTAAAAGGAAGTGGCCCACTATAAGTGGCATGACTACTGAACAACTGAAGTTTAAAAGGAAGTGGCCCACTATAAGTGGCATGACTACTGAACAACTGAAGTTTAAAAGGAAGTTCAAAAGAAGTGAGGAAGAAGTGGACACCCCATCTGGCCCTGATTCCTGCATTTGAACTACGCTGGAAAGGAGGATATCATCAATACCAGACTGCATCATTACTCCTGTGATGCTGCCTTTACCATTTATATTTGCTGTGACTTCACTTCTTCTCAAATTATGCACTTCTTTTTACCAGCCTCAGTATGTCTCTAACTCTATTCATATATCTCCATCTCTCCTTCCTTCACCACATCTCTTTTCACATGAACTCCTTTCTTACCTGCATCCTCTGACACCACACAGCTATATCCCCTGCACTAAAAAATACCCCTACAAATCATCCTCACACATCCTCTTTCTGTCCATGCTTCTCCTCCTTGCTTCTGGGGATAACTCTCCCAATCCTGGTCCCTGTCTTATTCCTACATGCGCTCGTCCTCGCCTGCCAAATGCAACCTCTACTCCTTCTGGTGTCAACCCCTCCAACCTCATACCCATCCCCTGCCACCCTCCCTCCTCTCTCCCTTTCTCCTTTGCCCTTTGAAATGCTCGCTCCCTCTCTAACAAGTTCCTCTCTGTGCATGACTTCTTTCTCTCTCACTCCCTGCTTCTCTTTGCTATAACTGAGACCTGGCTCACTCAGTCTGACTCTGCTCTGGAAGCTGCCCTCTCCTATGGTGGCCTTTCCTTCTCCCACACTCCTTGCACTGATGGCAGGGGTGGAGGCATGGGGCTCCTGCTCTCCTCTCTCTGTCGTTACCGAACCCTTCCTATTCCTCCCTCTCTTGCTTTTCCCTCCTTCGAGGCTCACACTGTCCAGATTTTCTCTCCTCTCCCTGTTCATGTGGCGGTCATCTATCGCCCACCTACCTCTACTCATCCCCCTTCTGCCTTTCTCTCTCACTTTGAATCCTGGCTCTCTTTCTTCCTCTCCTCAGACTCCCCTGTTCTTCTCCTTGGGGACTTCAATTGCCACATTAATGACCCCTCTCTCCCTTGGGCTTCCCGCTTTCTTCCTCTAACCTCTTCTTTTGGCCTTCAACAGTGGACTGCAGCCAGCACCCACAAGGATGGCCACTACTTAGAACTGGTTTTCACTAAGAACTTCTCTCTCTCCGATTTCTCCATTTCCCCTTTTCCTCTCTCTGACCATCATCTCATCTCATTCTCTCTATCTCGCTTCTCTCCTTCTCCACCTCCATCTACCCCCCGGTTTTGCAGAAACCTGCACTCTATTCACTTACCTGACTTTGAGTCCACTTTACACTGTTCCCTCTCCTCTCTCAGCTCTGCTACAGACCCCGACAACCTGGTCAGGAACTACAACTCTGTCTTGTCCTTCTCTCTTGATCTACATGCCCCACTTTCTCTCTGCCGCACTCGCCCTTCTAACCCTAGACCCTGGCTAAATTCCCACATGCGCATGCTGCGTTCCTCCACTCGTTCCTCTGAACGCCTCTGGAGGAAGTCTCACACTCTCGCAGACTTCCTTCACTACAAATTTATGCTATCCTGTTTCAACTCTGCCCTCTCGCAAGCTAAACTAGCCTACTTTTCTGCACTAATCAACATGCACAAGTCTAACCCACGCCGACTGTTCTCTGTCTTTGATACTCTACTCAAACCACCCTCAGCTGCCTCTCCTTCCTCCATCTCCGCTCAGGACTTTGCTGACTATTTTAAGGAAAAGGTGGAATCCATACGTTAGAACATCCCCTCTGTTTCTTCTTCCCATCCTACACCTCTTCCTAACTCTCCTCCTGCCTTCCTTGACTTTTTTTCCACTGTCTCAGAGGAGGATGTGTCGCTGTTGATCGCCTCTTCTCCCTCTTCCACTTGCCCTCTTGACCCCATTCCCTCCCATCTCCTAAAACCTCTTGCTCCTACTATAATCCCTACGCTCACACACATTTTTAACTCCTCCCTCTGCTCTGGAACCTTTCCATCCTCCTTCAAACATGCAACAGTCATACCATTACTCAAAAACAGCAAGCTTGACCCTACCTGTCTTTCTAACTATCGACCTGTCTCCCTCCTGCCTTTTGCCTCTAAACTCCTTGAACATCTTGTATTCTCTCGCTTGCTCCATTTTCTCAACACCTATTCTCTCCTAGACCCTCTACAATCTGGCTTCCGCACTGCTCACTCCACGGAAACAGCCCTCACTAAAATAACTGACGAACTCCATGCTGCCAAAGACAGAGGTCATTACACTCTGCTCATATTACTCGACCTCTTCTCCTCTATCACCCTCTTCTCCTTCACATTCTCCACACTCTTGGTATTCGGGACAAAGCTCTATCCTGGATCTCATCCTACCTCTCCCATCGTACTTTCAGTGTCTCTTCTGCTAACACCTCCTTCTCCTCTATTGATCTCTCTGTGGGGGTACCCCAGGGCTCTGTCCTGTGACCTCTTCTCTTTTCTCTGTACACACTCTCTCTAGGTGACCTAATAACATCTTTTGGGTTTAAATATCACCTCTATGCTGACGACACACAAATAAACTTTTCAACACCCGACCTTACACCTGCTATACAGACCAAAGTTTCTGAATGTCTCTCTGCTCTATCATCCTGGATGGCCCTCTGTCACCTTAAACTCAACATGGCTTAAACAGAGCTCCTCATACTTCCTCCCAAACCTGGCCCTACTACCTCCTTCCACATTACTGTTGGAACTACGATCATTCACCCAGTAGCCCAAGCACGCTGCCTAGGGGTCACACTCGACTACTCTCTCACATTCGCCCCTCACATTCAAAACATTTCTATAACTTGTCGCTTTTTCCTCCGCAATATAACAAAGATACGCCCTTTCCTCTGTTGCTCGACTGCTAAAACTCTGACTCAGGCCCTCATTCTCTCCCGTCTTGATTACTGTAACCTCCTGCTGTCCGGCCTTCCTGCCTCTCACCTGTCTCCCCTACAATCTATCCTAAATGCTGCTGCCAGAATCACTCTACTCTTTCCTAGATCTGTCTCAGCATCTCCCCTCCTGAAATCCCTCTCCTGGCTTCTGATCAAATCCCGCATCTCACACTCCATTCTTCTCCTCACTTTTAAATCTTTACACTCTTCTGCCTCTCCTTACATCTCAGCCCTAATTTCTCGCTATGCACCATCCCGACTCTTGCGTTCTGCTCAAGGATGTCTTCTTTCTACCCCCTTTTTATCTAAAGCCCTCTCCCGCCTTAAACCTTTTTCACTGACTACCCCATACCTCTGGAATGCCCTTCCCCTCAGTACCCGACTAGCACCCTCTCTATCCACCTTTAAGACCCACCTTAAGACACACTTGCTTAAAGAAGCATACGAATAGCACTGTGAACATTCTGAACACATGATACATAAAGCTTGGCCCCCTGCAGACGCACTTACCAGAACTCCCTCCTACTGTCTCTGTACATTCTCTTTACCTACCAATTAGATTGTAAGCTCCTCGTGGCAGGGACTCCTTCTCCTTAATGTTATGTTTATGTCTAAAGCACTTATTCCCATGATCTGTTATTTATATTATCTGTTATTTATTCGATTACCACATGTATTACTACTGTGAAGCGCTATGTACATTAATGGCGCTATATAAATAAAGACATACAATACAATACAATACAATGTTTATTTAAACCCTTCAGGGCTTTCACACATTTTTTCACCAGTCCATTGGACAACTATTACATATATTTAGTATAGATACCTGCATACGGTTATGCCTTGTCGTGGCATGCAGGCTTATAAATGCTTTGGCCAAAGGGTTTACCAAAATAACCCCTTTTCATTAGATTATTATTTTAGCCTAATTGGTAGGAGCGCAGGAATTGTTCTTTTTGTTTTTCTATATGTAAGGCCTATCTTTTTACCAAAAACCACCAAAGGAGAATATACCGCTCTCTAATATTACAAATAATCAACAATGTTGGATATATAATATATATATATATTAACCTAAATACCAATTTGGTACTGCGTTCAGTCTGAGTGCTGAAGTGAAATCTATTTTCAAGGCTTAGAGGGAAGGCTGGTGTTAGCAGCCAGTCTCTAAAAAAGAAGCACTCTAATGATGCACACCATGGTTTATTTAAAACTTAACATGTATTATGTCTGCTATTAATACTTTAGAGCACATGTGAACAAATAATGGGCAACATTACCATTGTCCAGATATGGATAACAGCTCATTTGCCCATTAAAAATAAAAATGTATCCAGCCATCATAAAGTTAATAAAATCTCTTCTTAACCCTGCGAGGAGGAATGCCTTCCTCATCCTCATCACTGTCCTCATCTTCCTTCCTATCCTCCATGGGCAGCAACATTACAATCAAAAAACAAACTAATGGCCACTAACACCTTAATCACTGTAGCGGTTAGTAACCGCTATAGTAATTAAAGAGTAAAACCCTCCTCCCCGCTACCCACCTGTGATGCCTAACCACATTCCCCGGCAACGTCCCCCACCCTCACCCCAGCTACTCATTGATTGGCACAGTGTTAAACCATGGCCATAATAGTAATTTTGCCCATTATTGTACTGTATGTATATAATATGGCCATGCTTTGCCACTATAGCAATGAATGGGCAAGCTAAAAAAACCAGGCACAAAATAAAACACATGATATTTAAATAAAACAAGCATTTAACAATAAAGCCATTGATTATCACTGTGGTAAACCATGCCCACAATATATGGGCAAGGATTGTCCCACTGACAAGGAATAGTCCACCTAAAAAAAAACGTAACACAAAGTACAAAACATAACAATTAAATAAAAACAAGCATTTGCCAAAAAATGCATTGCTTGTCACTGTGCTTATCTATTGCCTGAAAGGGGCATAGATAAACACATCGGCAATCAATGGGTAGCCTAACAAGAAAATACACAATTAAATAATATAGAATCAATGTTTTTTTTACCTTTCATGTCTTCACACCCGTCTCACGTGAGCACCAACTCTTGACCCACGGCACAATGCTCCTCAACAGATGATGCGCAAAAGCCTGTGGTCATATCTTGATTGAAGAGAAATTCTTCATTCGTTTCTTCTTTCTTCCTTCTTTTCTTCTTTCTTTTCTTCAATCTTCTCTTCTGCCCTTGTAATCCAATGGGACGGCTGTTGTCCCATCGTCATCTTAAACTCAAATGAGATGGGACAGGCTTTATAAGGTCTGTGACATCACATTTGAGTGTCAACTGGTTCCCCACATAATCTGACTTCTGGTGTACCATGTGACATTTTTTTTAAAGTGAAACGTTTTTGCCGGCAGGAGTGAATTTCCTTCTTTGCAGACGGAAGTAAGGTCACAGATATAATGCCATGTGGGCAAAAGAGGCCTTCAGTGCGAGCAAAGTGTCTGTTGCAGCCGCCTGCGTGATGCGCAGACGCAGCAGCCACCACAGCCGCCACGCTCATGCGCATTAGCCTTTGGCTCAGTCCATATGGGCAGTAGCTGTTGGCTTAGCGCACATGCGCAGTAGCCATCGGCTCAGCGCACATGAGCAGAAACCAACCAGTCAAAGAACATGCATGAGTTTGTCACCTTAATCCCTTGCTATTCAGATGCCACCCGCTGGGTCAGCTCCTCCAAGTCTGGTGGGGCAAATGGTAGTCCGAACGACTTCCATTTATCCCTGGATGTGGGCACTTGAGCCCTTCCCTGCTACCCAAATGGCTTTCACACTCCTGAAATCCTCTGGTGGCTTTCATCTCCGATGTTCAGCAGACTCACTGGCACCAACTTGGTAGCCCTGGTAGCCTGTCAGAACATTGGTTCTGAAAGTCCAAGCTCATATACAGTGCACAACAGAATGTACACTATTAAACACAATAAAATATACTTTAATATATCCTAAGCCTCTTGGTATGGCGAATAAAAAAGAAAGCTGCACTTTATTTTCTACTAGCCTTTATTCCCAACAAACTAGCTAAGAGACTTGGACTGGACTTTAATAGTCCCTTCACAACCTTAAATTTATGGTTGGAATGCCCATAATCCCCAATACAGGTTCTGGGCTACCTGGGCATTCAATGGGTAAACTAGGAACCCCTTATAGTTATGGGGACACTTTGTATCCCTATGCCCCATTTACCTTTCTGGGCTATGCTCAAGCAGGGAACCCTAGCTGTGAGTGGTGCAAGCGTTTTCAAGGGGAGATATTGCCTGGACAATGAGCCTACATGTATCCGAGAACCCAAGCATAATTATCGGGTACATTTTTAGGGGAACCGATAACTTATTTTATTTATTTATTTTATTTATAAAATATTTTACCAGGAAGTAATACATTGAGAGTTACCTCTCGTTTTCAAGTATGTCCTGGGCACAGAGTTAAGACAAATAATACATGGTTACAAATAGTTACATAAATGAACAGGGTATACATTATATACAAGACATTGCATGCACAGTTTAAGAAAATATATATTATGGGTGTATGAAACAGTTACAGACCAGATTAAAATGTGAGACAGCCTTAGATTTGAAAGAACTTAAACTGGTGATGGATGTGAGAGTCTCTGGTAGGTTGTTCCAGTTTTGGGGTGCACGGTAAGAGAAGGAGGAACGGCCGGATACTTTGTTGAGCCATGGGACCATGAACAGTCTTTTGGAGTCTGATCTCAGGTGATAAGTGCTGCATGTGGTAGGGGTGAGGAGCTTAAGACCCCAACTACCAAGGCACATTCTTCCAACAATACCTCCACAAAACCCACCTTGAAACTCATGTCCTAGCAATCCCTGCTTGCTGGCATCCCTGGAAAGGTAAATACACAAAGAAATACTTTATTTACGCAAAGTACAGATGATGCATATACAGTTGCTGGGCTCAAGAGCTGAGACTCCTGATCCCCCATACATGGATCAGAGGTAACGATTCATGGGCTTGACCTCTATTGAGAGCCTTGCTACCCATACCATCACACCTCCCCCTCAAGATGAAGGCTCTGTGGCAGTCACGTAGGTAGAAAGGAGGCAGGCACACAATCTTTATCAGCAAAATGAAATTTTATGTGCCTAAGAAACCGACGTTTCGGCAGTGGAATACTGCCTTTCTCAAGGTGAGGGTTACAGAACATCATAGATAGAACTCATATAAATACCCCCATGTACTCATTTTGTGGCAGTCACCTCATCAGGTAGCTCCACAAGCCTGGATGTTCTTGAGGTTTTTGGCTCACTGGGGATGTTCTGTCAGGAGAGTCCATAGCATTACCATGTTGACTACCCTTCTGCTGTATGGTAATGTCAAATTCATGAAGGGCAAGGCTCCAGCATAGTAACTTGCCATTCTTCCCGGACACTCTTTGTAGCCAAATCAAAGGATTGTGATCTGGGATTACTCTAAAGGAAATGCCATACAAATAGGGCTGCAATTTCTTCAATGCCAAAACTATGGCCAGGCACTCCTTTTCAATTGTGGCATACACCACTTCCCTGGATAGCAGTTTACTACTCAGGTACACAATGAGTGTACACCCCCTTCCTCATCCACCTGGCTGAGTACAACATTGATACCATTGTCAGTGGTGTACACTGAAGGGAGGGGGGGGGTACTCTGAAGGAGTATAGTACAGATCGGGGTAGTGATTGATATAATACTCAATCTCTATTCATGAGGGCGATGGAGCACCGATCTATGTATACAATTATTGTATTCCTTAGTCATGTGAGCAAGATAAGTGTTTATTCGAGCAAAGGGGCATTCAGAGTAAATGCAATACCGAAAAGTGCAGTGAGGAATATACTCAGCTTTGTAGCAGTGAAAAAGACCACCTCACATTTAAATATCGCATTTATGGTTTAAAGCACATAGATCATATCAGGTACTTATACGAACAGAGAGGTACTTTGTATGGGTATTAGGAGAATCACTATTGTATGAATTAATCTCTATTAACGAGGTCTTGGGCAGTGGAAAGGACCACATCAAATTATATACGGCACACTTAAAGTTTGGAGCGCACAGATTGAGGCAGTCACTTAAATGAACAGAGAAGCACTTCATATGGATACAATGCAGATCACTGCAGTGATTGCTATACTAATCAATCTCTAGTATTGAGGGCAATAAAGCATTGATTTATATATACAAAACTCATGTTCCCTGGCCATAATACAATCTATATGATTGATACAATGATCTAGAGGTGCACTGTAAATGTGATCCTGTAGAACTGATACTGGACATGCTTATAGTATAAAGTATATTGTAGCAAGGCAGTAAACTCGCTGAACACCAATCCCCTGCATCAGCACTGATCATTGAATATATCAGTGCCGATGTGTTTGGAGATATGCGTGTAACTAGTATAGACTAGGTGAGCAAAAAATGAATAAATGTTAGTGGATCCCTGACTGGACCACTAATAACAGTGCCGAAGGATTAATATAGTAGTCCCTTAGATAGAGTCCTCTGTGTGGCAAGTATACCACTCACAGAGCATTGTATGATTAGTAACAGCATTTAAAGCGCAGGACTCCCCAACATAGTAACTGTTTTATCAAGTGTTGCAGTCAAAATGTCAGCGTGCCCTGAAGAAGCATTCCTACATGAAATGCGTGCATTGGCCACACTCTGTATGCACGCGCAGGACGCTGAGATTTTGATCGCCCTTAACCACATTTTGACCGGACATTACTGAGTAGCATGCCAGTATCCAACCTAGGTAAAACACCCACCTCAGTCATGCATCGGTCGGCATCTCAAACGAGAAAGACCCGGGTGACATGGATTTACCTAGGTCCCCCGACTGGCATGGTCACCTGCATACCTGTACCTGGGAGCAGGTCCTCTGGTCTCACCATATCAGTTCAGACCAGAGTGACAGTGCCCTGGAGTCGAGAAAGCAGTGATAAGTGCTTTTAAGTGGGATAAAAATCCATTATAGCACAATACTGCACTGTTATCACTGCTTTGTGAATCTCAAAACAGGCAGTATCACGCTATAAAGGCATATATCTCACTTACACTGGCGACACACTTTATCGCAGTGCGGCCAGATCCGCAAGCCGGGAGATTTCCCGGCTTGCTAGTGGCCGCCCCTCGGCGTGCCGCGCGTCATAGACGCGCGGTCACGCGTCTTCGGGAGCCTGCGCCCCCTGCACGCGCGTCCAGGGCTCCCCGAGGGAGCCCTGGTGTCCCGCGATCGCGGGACAGCGGCAGGGGGTTCCGGGGGACCCGGCGGACCCGGCAGCGGTAGGGAGAGCGCCCCGATCGGAGGGCGCTCTTCCGCTGCTTCGGCGCGCGCCCGTCACACTCGGGCGCGCGCCAGGCTACTGCTGCGGCACAGAACGGGCAAATGCTCGAATAAACTGTGCCGCAGCAGTAAAAGCTCTTATCACTGCTTTGTGCATAGCACCCAGAAAACCCACTTATCACTGCTTAGTGCATAACCCCCATAATGAGTCTGGTAAAAAGAAGTGCATAATTTGAGAAGAAGTGAAGTCACAGCAAATATAAATGGTAAAGGCAGCATCACAGCAGTAATGATGCAGTCTGATATAGATGATAACCTGCTTTCCAGCGTAGTTCAAATGCAGGAATCAGGGCCAGTAGGGGGTGTCCACTTCTTCACTTCTTTTGAACTTCCTTTTAAACTTGAGTTGTTCTGTAGTCCTGCCACTTATAATGGGCCACTTGGACATCCCCTGCACTAAAAAACACCCCTACAAATCATCCTCACACATCCTATTTCTATCCATGCTTCTTCTTGCTTCTGGGGATATCTCTCCCAATCCTGGTCCCTGCCCTATTCCTAAATGTGCTCGTCTTCGCCTGCCAATTGCAAACTCTATTCCCTCTGGTGTCAACCCCTCCAACCTCATACCCATCCCCTGCAACCCTCTCTCTTCTCTCCCTTTCTCCTGTGCCCTTTGGAATGCTCGCTCCCTTTCTAACAAGTTCCTCTCTGTACACTGGCGACACACTTTATTCGAGCTCGGCTAGTCCCACGAATTCGGGTATACCCGGGTGTATTGAGGTTTGTGACTGTTTTCTGCCCGAGTGCATTGAGGTATTTTCCAGGCAGGGATTTAAGCATTTTATTCCCGCTGGCTGCAATACTGCACAGTATATATATATATATACTGCATTACAATTCATGAATTTATGCCATCTGGTAGACACGCGAAGCATTGCAGCCTATTAAATCCTAATCATTATCATTTAACAGATCAGCCGCCCGTCAGCCAGGCATGAACCCAGGCTGGGAAGGCAAACGCAATGGGGCTTGTCAGAGGTGAGGAGCGGCGCATTCCAGGTATCTGCCAGGTACATACCGGGTATTTGCTCGAATAAAGTGTGTCGGTGCAGTACATGACTTTTTTCTCTCTCACTCTCTGCTCCTATTTGCTATAACTGAGACCTGGCTCACTCAGTATGACTCTGTTCTGGAAGCTGCCCTCTCCTATGGTGGCCTTTCCTTCTCCCACACTCCGTGCCCTGATGGCAGGGTGGAGGCATGGGGCTACTGCTCTCCTCTATTTGCCGTTACCGAACCCTTCCTATTCCTCCATCTCTTGCATTTCCCTCCTTTGAGGCTCACACTGTCCAGATTTTTTCTCCTCTCCCTGTCCATGTGGTGGTCATCTATCGCCCGCCTACCTCTACTCACCTACCTCTACTTCTGCCTTTCTCTCTCACTTTGAATCCTGGCTCTCTTTCTTCCTCTCCTCAGACTCTCCTGTTCTTCTCCTTGGGGACTTCAATTGCCACATTGATGACCCCTCTCTCCCTTGGGCTTCCCACTTTCTTTCTCTAACCTCTTCTTTTGGCCTTCAACAGTGGACTGCAGCCAGCACCCACAAGGATGGCCCCTACTTAGACCTGGTTTTCACTAAAAACTTCTCTCCCTCTGATTTCTACATTTCCCCTTTTCCTCTCTCTGACCATCACCTCATCTCATTCTCTTTATCTTGCTTCTCCCCTTCTCCACCTCCATCCACCCATTGGTTCTGCAGAAACCTGCACTCTATTCACTTACCTGACTTTGAGTCCACTTTACGCTCCTCCCTCTCATCTCTCAGCTCTGCTACAGACCCTGACAACCTGGTCAGGAACTACAACTCTGCTTTGTCCTCCTCTCTTGATCTACATGCCCCGCTTTCTTTCTGCCACCCTCGCCCTTCTAACCCTAGACCCTGGCTAAATTCCCACACGCGCATGCTGCGTTCCTCCACTCATTCCTCTGAACGCCTCTGGAGGAAATCTCATACTCTCGCAGACTTCCTTCACTACAAATGTATGCTATCCTGTTTCAACTCTGCCCTCTCGCAAGCTAAACAAGCCTACTTTTCTTCACTAATCAACATGCACAAGTCTAACCCATGCCGACTGTTCTCTGTCTTTGATACTCTACTCAAACCACCCTCAGTTGCCTCTCCTTCCTCCATCTTCGCTCAGGACTTTGCTGACTATTTTAAGGAAAAGGTGGAATCCATACAGCAGAACATCCCCTCTGTTTCTTCCTCCCATCCTACACCTCTTCCTAACTCTCCTCCTGCCTTCCTTGACTCTTTTTCCACTGTCACAGAGGAGGATGTGTCGCTGTTGATCGCCTCTTCTCCCTCTACCACTTGCCCTCTTGACCCCATTCCCTCCCATCTCCTAAAAACTCTTTCTCCTACTATAATCCCCATGCTCACTCACATTTGTAACTCCTCCCTCTGCCCTGGAACCTTTCCATCCTCCTTCAAACATGCAACAGTCATACAATTACTCAAAAACAGCAAGCTTGACCCTACCTGTCTTTCTAACTATCAACCTGTCTCAATCCTGCCTTTTGCCTCCAAACTCCTTGAACGTCTTGTATTCTCTCGCTTGCTCCATTTTCTCAACACCTATTCTCTCCTAGACCCTCTACAATCTGGCTTCCGCACTGCTCACTCCACGGAAACAGCCCTCACTAAAATTACTGACGACCTCCATGCTGCCAAAGACAGAGGTCATTACACTTTGCTCATATTATTCGACATCTCTGCAGCATTTGACACCATGGACCACCCTCTTCTCCTTCTCATTCTCCATACTCTTGGTATTCGGAAAAAAGCTCTATCCTGGATCTCATCCTACCTCTCCCATCGTACTTTTAGTGTCTCTTCTGATAGCACCTCCTCCTGCTCTATTGATCTCTATGTGGGGGTACCCCAGGGCTCTGTCCTGGGACCTCTTCTCTTTTCTCTGTATACACTCTCTCTAGGTGACCTAATAACATCTTTTTGGTTTAAATATCACCTATATGCTGACGATACACCAATATTCTTTTCAACACCTGACCTTACACCTGCTGTACAAACCAAAGTTTCTGAATGTCTCTCTGCTAAATCATCCTGGATGGCCCTCCGCCGCCTTAAACTCAACATGGCTAAAACAGAGCTCCTCATACTTCCTCCCAAACCTGGCCCTACTACCTCCTTCCACATTACTGTTGGAACTACGATCATTCACCCAGTAGCCCAAGCACGCTGCCTAGGGGTCACACTCGACTACTCTCTCACATTCGCCCCTCACATTCAAAACATTTCTATAACTTGTCGCTTTTTCCTCCGCAATATAACAAAGATACGCCCTTTCCTCTGTTGCTCGACTGCTAAAACTCTGACTCAGGCCCTCATTCTCTCCCGTCTTGATTACTGTAACCTCCTGCTGTCCGGCCTTCCTGCCTCTCACCTGTCTCCCCTACAATCTATCCTAAATGCTGCTGCCAGAATCACTCTACTCTTTCCTAGATCTGTCTCAGCATCTCCCCTCATGGAATCCCTCTCCTGGCTTCCGATCAAATCCCGCATCTCGCACTCCATTCTTCATCTCACTTTTAAAGCTTTAAACTCTTCTGCCCCTCCTTACATCTCAGCCCTAATTTCTCGTTATGCACCATCCACACTCTTCCGTTCTTCTCAAGGATGTCTTCTTTCTACCCCCTTTGTATCTAAAGCCCTCTCCCGCCTTAAACCTTTTTCACTGACTGCCCCACACCTCTGGAATGCCCTTCCCCTCAGTACCCGACTAGCACCCTCTCTATCCACCTTTAAGACCCACCTTAAGACACACTTGCTTAAAGAAGCATATGAATAGCACTGTGGATATTCTGAACACATGAAACATAAAGCTTGGCCCCCTGCAGATGCACTTACCAGAACTCCCTCCTAGTGTCTCTGTACGTTCTCCCTACCTACCAATTAGACTGTAAGCTCCTCGGAGCAGGGACTCTTCTTCCTTAATGTTACTTTAATGTCTGAAGCACTTATTCCCATGATCTGTTATTTATATTATCTGTTATTTATTTGATTACTACATGTATTACTACTGTGAAGCGCTATGTACATTAATGGTGCTATATAAATAAAGACATACAATACAATATTGAATCATTCTGGAAAAAAAGCGCATGTAGGACTCCTTGCCAGTCTTTTCTCCTGATCTGAATATACCACGGTAGGCCTCCAGTGTGAGGGCATACTGGGTGAGCAACAAAGCCTTGACATGCCTGTAGTCATCTGTCCAGTGATGGGATAACATGGAAGGTCTCAAGGGCTACCCCCGAAAATAGCAGTGACAACTGCAAAACCCAGTCCCGTTCTGGTACACGGAACCGGCGACACTGATGTTCGAACACTTTGAGATATCCATCGATCTTGCAGTCCCGTCCACATACTTCCCAAAGCTGTGGTGGGACACCTTTGGCTGGGGCGGTTGAGTAGAACTCCTCTGTTGTCTGGGGGGCTGTAGTACATGAAAGGCGGCCATTAACTGCATCTGTTGGTCAAAGGTAATTCCAACTCCCCAACTGGTGATGAGCGTGGTGATCCCTTTATCTGGGAGACCACTAGCCACTTGGGCTACCACAGCTCCACTCCGGAATCATGATCACCATCCACTTCATCGTCATCACTGCTCTCCTCCTCCTCCTCTGCCTCCACTTCCACCAGGGCTGGAACATCCTCCGGTACCCTGGCTGGGCTATTGACCCCTGCAACTGCAGGTGAGGTTGTGCACACCTAAGGTGAACTTATACTCACTTATTGTTTGTCGAGATCCTCCCCCAGCATTGTCTTTACCCAACCAGAGGTTGGTAGTCCATAACTCTCACATCGGACAATAATCTGGGGACGGTCCCATGACCGGTACCATCCTGACTGTCTGTCCATTTTCACCTGGTGGCACTAAACTAAGTGACAGAGAAAATCTGTGCTTTTCTTAGTTTTGGTAACGTGTGTAAGTCACTACTTGTTTTGAGAGCTCACAATCTATGAATTTCTCTTTATGTTGGAAGACCCCTCAGGATTTTAAAACATAAAGCTCAATGATCCCACATCTGCCACCAGTTAATAAGCCTGTCACGGGAGAACTGACATTTACATTTTTTACCAGGACCATACATTGAGCAAAACAGGTAAAGTGAAATATATTGTACATTTATTTGCAGGAAAAGGCATACACACAATGATACACAAACTATCTAAGAAGAGACACATTTAGTTGGGAACTGGGCTAAAAAACTAGACTTTCTTAGCTAACTGACACATTAAACAAGAGTCTTTCTTTAACTGAGACATAGCCAGAAATGTCCTGGAACCCAAATGGGCATGACATTTCAAACGCCACTGCTCCCTTCTCTCCGGAGGACTTGCTTTTGCTTGACTGGGACTTAGTTCCAAATGCCCTGTAACTAAAATCAGTTTGCAATCCCAGCCACGACCGCTACGTTCGTTTCTGAGAACTTGGGCGCAAAAAGCTGGACTTAGAAAATATTCCGGATTGGTTTTTCTGAAGCCGGTGTTTTGCTATTCGCGCAAGACCATCTTTTTCAACATTCAAATATCCCGTCGCTGTTTTGGTGCTTGAGAATCTACCAGGTGATTGGCTGAGAGGTTTCTTATAGTATTTTGGAGTTCATTCACAAAATACTACAGCCAATCACAGCGTGGGAACTTTCCTTCTAGCCAATCAAAGCGACGACTGTCCTATGAAGTCGGGCAAGCGGGTTTTCTGAATCTGCCAAGGGAAATGTGCAAGTTTGCCACCTAGTCCCTTGTTATTCAGATGCTACCCACTGGGTATCGCTCCTCCATGTCTTGTGGGGCAAATGGTAATCCAGAGGACTTCCATTCATCCCAGGATGTGGTTACTTGAGCCCGTCCCTCCTGCCCAAATGGTCTTCACACCTCAGGCATCCTCTGTGGCTTTCATGTCTGAGCAGACTTACTGTCACCAAGTTGGTATACCAGTGGCTTGCTCAGAACATTAGTTCTGAAAGTCCCAGCTCATAATTCCGTGCACAACAGTACATTTTATACCAAACACAAATGTTAATAAAAATATATTTTTAGGGGCCAATCCTTAGAGGGGATCAGAGCCCTATACAAAACTCCGACAGCAGTCGTGAAACTCCCAGGAGGAGACTCAAACCCCATAAAAATCACTAATGGTACCCGACAAGGATGCCCCGTATCTCCGCTTCTATTCACCCTCTCCATAGAACCCCTGGCAGCGACAATTAGGGACGAAAAGAATATCAATGGTATCGAAATTGGAGAGACAATTTACAAAATATCCCTGTTTGCTGACGACATTATCCTAACCCTGTCCAATTCACTGACGTCCCTCCCAAACTTACAATCCCAATTAGACCAATTTAGTAAAATTTTGGGATATAAAATTAACACGGACAAGTCGGAGGCACTGAACCTTTCATTAACAGCATCAGAAGTTAAGTTGTTACAGGCAAACTTTAATTATAAATGGAGCTCGATAAAAAATTAAATATCTGGGAATACAGATAACGAGCTCTTTTAAAGACCCTAAACCAACACAATTATTTCCCTCTCTTCGAAAAGATTAGAAAAGATCTTCAGAGCTGGAACGAATATCAGATCTCTTGGCTAGGAAGAATAGCCACAGTTAAAATGAATATCCTGCCAAGACTCCTATTTTATTTCCAGACACTTCCAATAGACATTCCACTAGCAGAACTTAAAAATATCCAGAATAGAATTTTTCAATTCATCTGGAAAAACAAAAGACCATGGGTGGCTAGAACAATTTTGCTAGCTCCAAAAGATTGCGGAGGTCTGGGAGTTCCGGATATCACTAAATACTATTTGGCGGCCCAACTAAAACAAGTAATAATGTGGAACAATGACCCAACTACAAGTTGCTGGCTGGGGATTGAGTCTACCTATGCAGGACCCCCCTCTCTTTCGGCAACACTTTGGACAGGGTGAGGAAGGGAGAGCCTAGCAGATAGATTAAAACTTGGAGCAATGAGGTGTACATGGAGGATATGGTCAAGAAATAAGGAGAAATATAATTTGGCATCGTCCCCCACTCTAATGACCCCCATATTTAGCAACCCTGAGTTTATTCCAGGCTGCCTCCCAAAGGGACTTAGTAAATATAAAGAGCTAAGGTTGGTAATGGCTGATGACTATGTATCCAAAAATAAGATTCTTGCACTCCCAGAGTTGGAGAAAAAGCATCAAATTACAAATTTACCGGTGTTTGGTTATTTACAAATTCGCCATTACCTACAAACAGCCTCAAAAGACACAGCGTTTGCTGCTATGACAAAATTTGAGAGATTATGCAGAAGAGGCTATTATTGCAAAGGAAAAGAAATATAGTGCGCAACTATTAAACCATTTAACTCAGACCCACTTATAGTGATATGGTGTAATAGGTAAATAAATAAATACAACCCTTATTCATAGGGTGTATATAAACATACAATCTCTGTAATTAAAGTGACAGCTGCAGCTGTTAGAGGGTCAGGGTGGCTCAACACTCTGACAGCACTAAAACAAACAGGGAACAGAAAAACAGCGCAAACCGCATAGTGAAGTATTTAAAATTATATTGTTTCGTGAAAAAGGTAAGTATTAGACGTACATTAGATTAAAAGAACAAACGCATTGAGTGCTAAAAGCACAGCAGGTTACCACTCAGCAACAGATATTAGGCAGCACTGGAAACCACAGCTACGGAGATTCATGAAGTCGTCATCATGCCCTCGGTACAGGATACTGCAGGAACCCGATCGATCCGGTGGAACTGTCTCTTTCGGAGGAAGATTCCTCCCAGTAGTATCGGCAAGCGTGGTCTCACCGGAGTTCCATGTCGCATCCAGATGACGTCACAGCGGCGTGCGTCAGGGTCCTTTCCGTACACGTTATACGTGAAGTAAGTCCAATGCGTAACAGAGTCCCAGTGTGCCAAAACAATGAGGATAATACTAAAAGTCACAGTATCAATGATTCAATACGCCACCATGCAGGGTAACAAAGATAACAAGGGCTAAAATCGGACAATAAAATCAACTAATCCTACGCGTTTCATAGCTAACACTACTTCATCAGGGTTAGATTGACAATGAATGCTGCCTGCATTAAGTACACCTCCCTCCTTTCGTATTGGACAATAGTTAATGGATAACCACCAATCAGGCTGATAATAGGGAGGGGGTGGGGGGAGGAGGAGTAACCCAAGCAGACCAACAGCCCACTGCCAATCAAGCACATTACACACATTTTTATTAACATAAATAAGGTACAAGCCTAAAATGATAAGAGAACAGTATTAATAACATAATCTTTATCTAGAAAACGGCAAACCAATTTTAAATAGAAAAATAAAATACCAAAATATAAAATTAGAGAGAGAAAGAAGGAAGCCCCTAATAGTTCAATACAGAGCCCAGACATCTATGTCCTCATTTAACTCCTTAGGGGACATTGTATTTAACTTAGAGATCCAGAACGTTTCTTGAGTGGAGAGTTTTTTTTAACTCTGTCACCCTTTCTCCTTTCACAGGGTATATGTTGGATACCCCTAAACCTCAGACCTGATGCCAATTGGTTAAGTGGCAAACCTAGTGGCAATCATGCCTGTGGGAAGTGTTCCATTTGCAAATATATGCATCCAGATAGGAAACAAATAATTTCTAAAAGTAATAATGGAAATTTTACAGTGGATGACTTTATACTTTGTACATCAATGTTTGTGGTTTATTTAATTGAATGTGGATGTGGTTTACAGTATGTAGGCAGAACTAAGCGCTGCCTCAAAATCCGCATTCAGGAACAGATCAGAAACATCAGAAGTGAATATGAGAAACATAGTGTCTCTAGACATTTTTTATTGTATCACAAGAAGGATCCTTCAGGTCTGAGGTTTAGGGGTATCCAACATATATCCTGTGAAAGGAGAAAGGGTGACAGAGTTAAAAAAAAACTCTCCACTCAAGAAACGTTCTGGATCTTTAAGTTAAATACAATGTCCCCTAAGGGGTTAAATGAGGACATAGATGTCTGGGCTCTGTATTGAACTATTAGGGGCTTCCTTCTTTCTCTCTCTAATTTTATATTTTGGTATTTTATTTTTCTATTTTAAAATTGGTTTGCCATTTTCTAGATAAAGAATATGTTATTAATACTGTTCTCTTTTCATTTTAGACTTGTACCTTATTTATGTTAATAAAAATGTGTGTAATGTGCTTGATTGGCAGTGGGCTGTTGATCTGCTTGGGTTACTCCTCCTCCCCCCCACCCCCTCCCTATTATCAGCCTGATTGGCATTTATCCATTAACTATTGTCCAATACGAAAGGAGGGAGGTGTACCTAATGCAGGCAGCATTCATTGTCAAACTATTCCCTGATGAAGTAGTGTTAGCTACGAAACGCGTAGGATTAGTTGATTTTATTGTCCGATTTTAGCCCTTGTTATCTTTGTTACCCAGCATGGTGGCGTATTGAATCATTGATACTGTGACTTTTAGTATTATCCTCAATATTTTGGCACACTGGGACTCTGTTACGCATTGGACTTACTTCACGTATAACGTGTACGGAAAAGACCCTGACGCACGTCGCTGTGACGTCATCTGGATGCGACGTGGAACTCCGGCGAGACCACGCTTGCCGATACTACTGGGAGGAATCTTCCTCCGAAAGAGACAGTTCCACCGGATAGATCGGGGTCCTGCAGTATCCTGTACCGAGGGCGTGATGACAACTTCATGAATCCCCGAAGCTGTGGTTTCCAGTGCTGCCTGATATCTGTTGCTGAGTGGTAACCTGCTGTGCTTTTAGCACTCAATGCGTTTGTTATTTTAATCTAATGTACGTCTAATACTTACCTTTTTCACGAAACAATATAATTTGATATACTTCACTATGCGGTTTGCGCTGTTTTTCTGTTCCCTGTTTATTGTATTGTATTGTATTGTATGTCTTTATTTATATAGCGCCATTAATGTACATAGCGCTTCACAGCAGTAATACATGTGGTAATCCAATAAATAACAGATAATATAAATAACAGATCATGGGAATAAGTGCTTTAGACATTAAGGAAGAGGAGTCCCTGCCCCGAGGAGCTTACAGTCTAATTGGTAGGTAGGGAGAACGTACAGAGACAGTAGGAGGGAGTTCTGGTAAGTGCATCTGCAGGGGGCCAAGCTTTATGTGCCATGTGTTCAGAATAGCCACAGTCCTATTCATATGCTTCTTTAAGCAAGTGTGTCTTAAGGTGGGTCTTAAAGGTGGATAGAGAGGGTGCTAGTCGGGTACTGAGGGGAAGGGCATTCCAGAGGTGAGGGGCAGTCAATGAAAAAGTTTTAAGGCGGGAGAGGGCTTTAGATACAAAGGGGGTAGAAAGAAGACATCCTTGAGAAGAACGCAAGAGTCTGGAGTTATTATTGCAAAGGTCTGATTTCTGAGGTATATCTGGGCCTGGCGTCAACTGCAGCACAATCTAAGCATAGCTACATGCTAAAATGGGCAGAAGACTTAAACCTAGAATTAGACAGAGATGACTGGGAGGATATCTGGGAAGTGGCCTCTAAAACATCAATTTGCACAACTATAAAAGAAAACATATACAAAATTCTGTTTAATTGGTACCTACCCCAAATAGGTTGAGCCAGATTTTCCCTGGGTCCTCAGATTTGTGTTGGAGAGGATTTGGGCAAAAAGGAGACATGGCTCATATCTGGTGGAATTACCCAAAAATTCAGGGGTTCAGGATTATGATACAAACAATGATACGAGAGCTCCTGGGGCTAGAGATAGAGGTGGACCCACTGGTCCTGGTGCTGGCTAAACCAATAGAGGATCTACAACCCCAAGAGAAAAAAATGATAAGCCACGTCCTCACTGCAGCTCGCTGCTCGGTAGCCGCGGTATGGAAAAAAATAAATGCCCCCTCCAAGCAGACAGTACTGAGACGTGTCAGGGAAATAAGACTAATGGAACTCCTCTGGCACAGCTGTGTCAAAAGGTTGATAAATTCCATAATGTTTGGTCAGTATGGCCACACAATTAACAATAAAGCATAGGGGCATACAAGACTGGAGTTAATAGGCCCCCCTCCTCCCCCCTCCTCTCATCTCTCCTGCCCCTCCCCCCTCCCTCTCCTTTCTTTCTTTTTTTCTCCACTATCCTTGATTTTCTCCGAGAGAGATGTCCGGAAGCGGCTTCCTCAATAGGTTGTTAAAAATTTAAAAAAAATATATATAACAAATGTTTTGTAGAATTCAAAGGATGTAAGTTAATTTATAAGAAAAGAAGACAACAAGAGTATTATTTATGTTGTAATATAATGTTTAATATTTTTTCTTTTTATACACTGTGAAGTTGTAACAGATGTATGTTAAAACCTGTTATATTATGTCATTCTCTCTCAAAAAAAAAAAATTGAAACAAAAAAAAAATATATATATATATATTTTTTTTTACATGTCCTAAGTGTCTGGGTATGGGGAATAGAATAAAAAGCTGCATTTTATTTTCTATTAGCCTATATTCCCCACACACTTTCAAATACAGTAGACTTGTAGTGGACTTTAAAAATCCCCTCACAACCTTATATATGGTTGGTGCCAACAGAACCTCTATACAGGCATACCCCACATTAACATACGCAATGGGACATGTATGTAAAGCGAAAATGTACTTAAAGTGAAGCAGTACCTTTTTTCCACTTATCGATGCATGTACTGTACTGCAACCGTCATAAACGTGCATAACTGATGTAAATAACACATTTGTAACAGGCTCTATAGTCCCCCACTTGCGCACAGCTTCGGTACAGGTAGGGAGCCGGTATTGCTGTTCAGGACGTGCTGACAGGCGCATGCGTGAGCTGCCGTTTGCCTATTGGGCGACATGTACTTACTCGCGAGTGTACTTAAAGTGAGTGTCCTTAAAGCGGGGTATGCCTGTACCAGTTCTTAGTGACCTGGGCATTAACTGGGTATCCCCCTTAACCTCGGAACCCCTCATAGTTACAGGGACACTTTGCATCCCTATGTCCCATTTATCTTTCTGGGTATCTATCTATCTTTTGGACTTAGACTGGACTTAGAGAACACTCACAACCTTATATATGGTTGGAACACCCAGAAACCCAATGCAGGTTCTGGGTTACCTGACACTAACTGGGATACCTCCCAGTACCTAGGGATCCCCTGAGCTACAGGGACACTTTTCATCCCTGTGTCTCATTTACTTTTCTGGGCAATGCTGAAGCAGGGAACCCTAGCGGTGAGTCATGCAAGCGTTTAAGGGGAGATATTGCAGCGACAAAGTACCTATATGTATCTGAGAATCAAGTATGATTCCCTGGTACATTTTTGGGGTATCCGTAACTCTGGACCCCAACTACATTGACACATTCTGACCACACCTTCTCTGCAACCAACCTTGAAACTCATACCCTAGCAATCCCTGCTTACTAGCATCCCTGGAAAGGCAAAAACACATCAAATCTTTATTGTCGCATAATTACATAGCATGATATTCTTGAATCCCAAAACATGGATCAGAGGTAACCAAACAGACTTAAACTTTATTTGAGAGCCTTGTTACCCCCTTACCGTCACAACCCCTGCTTCCTACCTACAGTATGTAAAAAAGTTTTGCCCCTACAGGTAATTTTCAGTTATTTGAGACTGTGATAGATTTACAGAGATTTACCCGGAAGCTTTCCCTCAAAAAGTTTTTTGTATCTCACACAACACAACAAGTGTGCTGGGTTGATTCTAATATTGATAATGATGTATCTATGTCCCTTGATGATAAGGTAATGTTGGATTTTATAGATAATTGTTTGATATCTGATATGGAGGATCTATTAATTCAACAAGGTGAACAACTTAATGTGCAATCACAAACATTTTTTGGGGACCATGAGTCCAGTTTTAAGAAAAAATCCATTTTTTGTCCCAGTTCTCAAAGAGGCCCATACATTACGGCCTTTGAGAAACTGGTAGAACATTATATCCGCTTACTTAATAAAGGTTTCTCATTTTCTAATGTTAGAGAAAACAATTTCACTATATGTGAGATTCAGCAATTGGAAGTTCTGAAAAAAGATAAGAGATTTGTTTTCAAAAAGGCAGATAAAGGAGGGGCATTGGTGGTCTTGTCATCTGAGCAATACAAAAAAGAGGCATACAGACAGCTTGGAGATTTAACACTTTATCAACCTTTAAAAACAAATCCCACTGAGGAGTTTTTGAAACAATATAATAACCTTTTGGAAATGGGTAGGATTTTGGAAGTTATCAATCTTAAAGAATTAGGGGTTTTGGCCTGTCCACATCCCGTGGTACCCATATTTCATCATCTCCCAAAGATCCATAAGTCGCTGGTTGACCCTCCTGGTAGACCCATTGTAGCGAGTATTGGATCTTTGAGAGATGGGTTATCGCGGTATGTGGACGAGTTCCTTCAGCCCTTGGTTTACCAGTTGCCTTCTTTTATAAAGGATTCTTTAGACCTTATTAGATCACTAAAAGATTTAGATTGGAAGATGGGATACAGGTGGGTCACTTTAGACGTGACCTCCTTGTATTCCATCATTACACATGAACAGGGTATTCAGGCACTTGAATATTTTTTCGGTCTTTCCAACTTATCAGTCACTTTGAGCACTTTTTTAGTTGAATCAGTCACTTTTTTACTTACTCACAATTATTTTATGTTTGACTCACGTTATTTTCTTCAGAAATTAGGCACTGCTATGGGTTCTTCTTTTGCACCTTCTTACGCAAATCTTTTTATGGGTTATTGGGAAGCACAGCACATATATCACAAATCTAATTTATTTCGTAGTCACATTATATTTTATCGGCGTTTCGTTGATGATTTGATTTTGGTGTGGGATGGGGATTTAAATTCACTGAGCACTTTTATTGATACACTAAACACTAATGATTATAATTTACATTTCACTTATACACAGAATATTCATCACATAGATTATTTAGATATGACACTTTCAATAGATATTGATAAGAAAATACAGACTGACATATACCGTAAACAGCAATATAAAAACTCCCTTCTTTGTGCCACCAGTAGTCATCCTCCAGCCCTTATCAGGAGTATACCTAGGGCCCAGTTCATTCGGCTTAAAAGGATTTGCTCTAACAATGAGTATTTTTGAAACGGTCATGTGAAATGATGAAAAACTTTAAAGATAGAGGTTATAAAGAAATAGATATAAATAAAGCATTTAAATATGCAGACTCTCTGGATAGAGAGGAGATTATTAAGTCAAAAAGTAACAATAAAAAGAAACCATATATCCATGAAGATAATTTATTATGTCCATCTTTTGTTTCAGTTTACAATAGGCAATCAAAGGCTATTAAAGATATAATCCATAAACATTGGAAAGTACTCAGTTTGGATCATGATATTGCTCCTATGATTCAAGGGGGTCCTAGATTTATTTACAAGAAATCTAAAACAATCGGAAATCACCTATCTCCTAGTCTTTTTTCAGCTAACTTGGATAAAAAACAATTAAGTAATATCCCTAAATGATTTTTTCCTTGTGGATGTTGTTCAACCTGTAAATACGCTAGACCTTTGAAAAAGATCATGACCTGTGAAGGTAATCTTTATATGAATAGCTTTATGAATTGCTACACAGGTTATGTAGTATATCTTCTAAGATGTGGGTGTAATAAATCTTATGTTGGACGTACCATCAGATCAGTGAGAATTAGGATTCAAGAACATATCAGACATATTTTGAAAAAAGATTTATTGCATCCTGTATCTAGGCACTTCGCAAATTGTAGTTTAGGTGACATCTCTAAATTTTCTTTTTCTGTTCTGGAACATGTACATATTCATCCTAGAGGGGGAGACAGGTTAAATAAATTAAACATACTAGAAATGTTTTGGATTCATGCTTTGAATACGTTACACCCCATTGGTATGAATATTGAACGGGATCTTAAACATTTTTTGGTTAAATAATTATTGTATGTATAGATTCACAACATTTATGTTTCATATAATTATTATAAAATTGTTCATTTTTATTATGATTTATTTAAGATTAAAATTTAACATTAGGGATATTTCATTTTTTCAGGATTAACTATATATAATATTTAATGTATTTCTATATGTATCACATTATTACTTGATTAACTAGTTCTCTCATAGATTCATAACGTATCTATAGAATGCAATATAAGGTATTTTATAAACTTTCATACCTATTAATATGTATGTATCGTTAAGTTTTAGAAGTCTATTAATATGTAATATAATATGTTGAATATTCTGCTGCTGATTAACTGGCACTTGTTGTCTAGGTTTAGAATAGATAAGATTAGACTTGATTAGTTTGTTTTGTTTTTAATTACATTTTGTGTCATTTTAGTGTCTTGTTAACAACCATGGGTCTATGGTGATGTTTGGATGATGGGCAATGATTAGCATCAGAACTTCACAGGTTATGAATTCGTTTTATTTGCCTGGGATATATCATATCCACCTGATACTGGTTTATTTGTTAACCAATCACATATTAGTGTCACGCTATTTAAACATCATCAGACCAAGTGTCAGATACTCTATGACAAAGTCACTAGCGTGACGAAACGCGTCAGAGTTCGCTCTGTGGCAGATTTTTTGTATACATGCACTAATAAACCAATAACTTTATTTTTATTGCGTGTGGAAGCTTCATTACCCTTGCGGCAGCAGTGACCGCCTCATCACACATTTTTTGCTTAAAACAAAGCAGGCAGAATTGCTCCTTGAAACCCTTAAATAAAGTGCAATATTATAGTAAACTCTATTTTTTTTTACTATAAGTAAATAGAGTTCTACATACTACTGATCAATGCTAAAACAAAAGTATTTGAACATCCAGTAATTTATCAAGTTCTTATGCTCTTTTTTGCAAAGAATATAACCTATTGTTCTCTGTAGCAAACTCACTGAAGCAAAACTGGAGAAATGTGGTGTAAAACTGTAATAAAACACTGACATATTCTCAAATTGTATGTCATGGGTCATGTATCAAGATGCCAGGAGTATTGTCGATACAAAAATTCACTCAATTCCTTATATGTTTGTACTGTTTCTGTTCATGTAGCGATATTTGTCGAATATAAAGGATTAAGAACAGGTTTATAATTGTTGCTACTTGTGTAGCATTAAAATGCATTTAAATTCTTATTTTTGCTGCTTAGTTTTCATTAATTAACCCATATTTCTTCTCTCACATGATTTAAAAGGAAAAGTGATGGTATTTCAAAATTAAGATGGGATAATATGGTTTTCTATGAATCTTTCCATCTGCATATTTCTATTTCTCATTATTCAGACAAGACACTGCTACTTACCAGTACTTCAACAACCAAGTAAACAGATTGAAATGGGAAAGATTATGTGGTTTTGCCTTTTCTTGTGTCACATTTTCATTGAGAATGTAAATGTCTCTTGCATTATAAAGCCTTGAATTATAAGCATATCTGAGTTTGACCTTGTAGTGTCACTGAAAGAAGAGAGAATAGAAGTCTGGAAATGTGCAATATGCAGGAAATTCAATCCAACTGATCTAGAACTTTGATAGCAAAACAGAGTCTGTTATCAGAGACACTCAATTTAACTATGTCCCACTTAATATGGTGCTGACAGCCGAGGCTGCAGTTTCCCGTTCAGAATCATAAAAAGAAGAAATCGTACACTCTATGCCTCTGATTTCCAATTACTGTTACTCTTTTTTTAATACTGCAATATTTTTTAGCTCGTTTTCCTCATGAAAGATCTTTCTAAATGCCACATTAAAATCACTTTCTGTGCTATATAGTATTAATAAGGCAATTGTCAGTGCAAATAATCTGTTTATTTAGAGAATGCACCTAATTGATTATTAAAATGTATGAATAATTATACTTTGACATTTACTCTGTGAACAAATATATTTAATGTTAGGTCAAATGTTATAAATATCATTTATGTGCTTTCAAATTAAGACTTTATATTTTATTTCATACTTTGGGGTATACAGAAAGAATCCGGAAATAAAATAGATATCATCCAGATTTAGAAAGAAAGATTTTGGAGGGAGATTCCCCAGGCCCGGAGTATCACCCTATGATCCCACCTTAACTGCCTTTCAAGTCAATGGCAGTAACGTGATGGATGTGCTTTAACCTCCATCTGCACCAAGTGATTAATGGTGTTGGTGTCTAAACTTCCATATCATTACCTTCTTCTAATTTAAGAACGATATTAATTTAAATTAATTTTAAAACAACCAGGCATGTCATTATCCACAAATACATAAATGCTCTGTCCTTTTCCATTAAACCCTTGACTGATATAACAAACTTTCTTGCACCCCTCTGCATTGCCATGCATTCTGGCCCAGTAGCACACAGTTTAACATATTCCCCAATCCATAACATTCCACAAATGATTGTACCCAGATTTAAAAAATGTCCATGTGAAATTTTAATCTGGTTTATTGATTTAATAACATAGTTTTCTATTGTGGTTAATGAGGATTATTATTAAATGACGGGCATTAGGTCCATTAAGTATCATGTAACTAAAAGATTGTAACACAACCATGCTTTTATTATATGTACAAAATAAAATAGTAAGTGCCTATCTGATCATTCACAGAATATTGTGCAGTCTACAGTATTTTACATAGCACCTAATTAAATATTTCCTATTGTATTGGGTCAATATAGGCATAAAAGCTTTCAAATTATTAGATGACTGCTCATTGTATGAAATAATGATTTACAATCTGTGTATATAGGATGGAATATATTAACACATGTTTGATTGGTAAGTCTATTGGATCTGACCTACTCTCTTACCTGAGGCTCAGCTCAGCAATGTTTGCCCATGTAAAATGTTGTTAGTCCATTAAAATGGTGTAGCCCCCTTTCCCTATGCCTAAGGGAACTACGCAACAACTATGCATACTGCAATACCTGTTTGTTCAAAGGAAGCCTAAGCCTCCACCTCTGGGAGCCTGGGGTGAGCTCTTTCTCCTTGCAGTGCAGCGCTTCCACCTATGAAGGATCCCAGCGTTGGCGGGATGATTCCTCATAGGACTCAATACAATTGGAAATAATACCACACCATATGTACAGTATACTTTGTTTACCGTAAAACAACAGTATGTACCAACACAATACACAATATTATAAGAACAACACAGATACAATATTATTTATTGTGGTGATTTGGTGTAATTTCCCCAAAGTACTGAGGATGCCCTGAGCAACTAAGCAACTGGTGTCCACAGAATAATATACAAATTCCCAACAAGCTCTGGGAAACCCCAACCATTACCACATAATATATATATATATATATATATATATATATATATATATATATATATATATATATATATATATATATATATATATATACATATAAGTGTCAAAAGGAGTGCTAGTGGGTTTGGCTAAATGTATACAACAAAAAAACAAAAATGCCCAAAGCTACTTCCATTGTGACAAAAATACACAGTGCAATACCTATATATCTCTTGTAAAAAGGGTCATTTAGTTTAACCCTTTGGCCAAAGCGTCTTAAGCCTGCTGCCACTTACAAGGCATGACCGAAAGCAGGTCCTAACACTCACCTGGGTTAACATTCATATTTACCTGTATAATTACAGGAAGAATGATCACATTGGGTCTGTCATAACCTGGCAAAATGAAACTGACCTGCCAACTTGGAAAGTGGGGTGGGGCAAGCTTAAACCTTGGGGGGTGGGGCCACTACCCTCCCATAAGCAACTGAGACCAGCTGCACACAGTTAACAAAATACACAGAATCCCAACAAGCTCTGAGAAACCCCAACCATTACCACATAATATATATATATGCATATAAAAGTGTCAAAAGGAGTGCTAGTGGGCGTGGCTAAATGTATACAACAAAAAACAAAAATGCCCAAAGCTACTTCCAATGTGACAAAAATACACAGTGCAATAACTATATACATTTATGTACAGCCAAAAAAAGGGGAACAGCATTGTGCTACGAAACATGTAGGATTATCTGTATTGCTACTCTTCACTTGTTTGAGTCTTTACTCTGCAGGCTTATGCCCGAAGTTGCAATATCTCCCGCTGTGCTGTCGGATTCAGTGTTCCCCTGGTTTTGGCTGCCACTTTGTTCCGTAGTGGCAGTGTGTATGCTGATCCGCTGCCAGCGTGTGGTGTATACATCTTAACTCGGGCGGCGTCGCTGCTCTACACTGGCTGGGTTTACGCTTTAATAGGGGACTCCGACAATTATTTCCCCCAATCCCTTGCATTATGGACTACTAAAGACCAGAAACAGAGTGCCCAGAACCACTGGCATGAACCATCACAAGGGACTTATCCTCAGTATTACCATGGGAGAAGCTACCTACCTGAATAAAGAATACACGTTCCAGGAACCACTGACGAGACCATCCGAGGGTGTGAAGTCGCAGCTATTCCCCGCTTGATCCTGGAGCCTGGTAACCCATGTCACAGTACATGGAATGCTTGTTATGATATATTTGATGTAAGCAGATTATTAACCCCTTTTTATAATAAATACATATTTTACATACTTCAATATGTGTGTTGTGCGCTGTGCTTTTGTTTTTATTTGATTTAGTGTACAGTAGGTGTGCTGAGCCACCCCAATACCAACAGCTGCAAACGCCCTACAGTCACGTTCTGATACTGTTCACAGAAATTCTGTATGGTAACATCAATCCTTTTCACTGGACTGGTGTGGGTTATTGGATATTTATCATTTTTATCTATTGAATTTTTTTACTAGCGCACTTTTCTTTGTTTTATCCTCCCTCAGGAATGCCTATCCTTCTTGGTCCCGCAGAGGATATCCTGAGTCCAAAATGATCACTCGCACCTTTTTTTGTAAAGCATGCTGGGACTTGTATTCCCTGGTTGCTGTTGGAGCCATTCCAAGATGGCCGCCACACCGATCGCAACTGCTCATGCGTGTCAGTCTGGAACGTCCGCCGTCACCTCTCCCCACTCGCGCAGAGCTCCGGCAGGCTACCCAGTAGTTCCCCCTCACCGAAGGTAAGGATGGGGACTCTGCTACAACAGTATAACAATCAACAAATTTATTGTCTCTCTCCCCTCACACATATCCTAACTCCCGCCAATTCACCCATAATCAACATTAACTTGCATATAGGGTGAGGATTTAACATTGCAAGTACATTTTTTTTATGATAGCTTCATCAATAAATGAGTCAGTAAAGGTATATACTGTATGTATTCAGGTTAAAATGCTCTGATAACTTAGACATGGAAGAGTATGATTGAGATGCCTCACCAGTTCTGTGTCAAAGCTCGATAATGGGTATGGTACATTTGTTTTTCTTCAAAGTGCTTAACCTGTTATTTAAGGAAAACAGAGGAAGGTAAAACGGAGCACTATATCCAGTGCTGAAAAATCAGCAAAGAACCACCAGGAATGCGTTCCCATAAAATAAAGCTAATTTAATGGATCCAGAATAGAATACAACACACACCAACGCGTTTCGGACTATGAATAGTCCTTTATCAAGGTGAATACACAAGTCACATAAAGAGTACAATTTATACTGATCGTGGCACAATAGGGACCAAACGCATTAACTTCCGGGTGCGTCATGTGATGCAACAGGGAACACGCAATGCCAAAACAGAGCCCCTCTGAGTCCTAGTGATGGAAACGGCGCGTGACGTCAGCACGTCGATCGGCATGTGACAGAACGGCATGACGTCACGTGCCGTTTCCATCACTAGGACTCAGAGGGGCTCTGTTTTGGCATTGCGTGTTCCCTGTTGGACATGCATACCATGCCCCTCGGGTCCTCCCGCAGAGTGACGCTTCACGCTGGTATCGGCTATGCAGTTGTGCTGCATCTCCTGGCGTGTTTACGTCACAGGTCATGGGTCATGCGCCCACGTCCCGTGACGCACCCGGAAGTTAATGCGTTTGGTCCCTATTGTGCCATGATCAGTATAATTTGTACTCTTTATGTGACTTGTGTATTCACCTTGATAAAGGACTATTCATAGTCTGAAACGCATTGGTGTGTGTTGTATTCTATTCTGGATCCATTAAATTAGCTTTATTTTATGGGATCGCATTCCTGGTGGTTCCTTGCTGATATTTCAGCACTTGATATAGTGCTCCGTTTTTCCTTCCTCTGTTTTCCTTGATGTCCATCTACTGACGGAGTCACATTCAACCCCGGGTCAATGGATATACTGGACGCGCTGCTCATCATGGATAAGAACCCCAAGTGAGTTTGTTCCAGTTTGACCCCATTCATTTAATGTTGTCAAAGAAATAGGATGTTTTATCTACTGGTCACCGGCAGGTGTAAATGACTTTATCCTTACTGCTTTGCTTTGTGGGATCATTTTTTACCAGGTCACATCCTATTGGACATTTACACAGTATATGGTTGTTTACCATATAGTAGTAGTAGCATTATTCTGCTACTACAGTTTTTTCTTCAGAGCACCATACAACACGCTTTTTCATAACCTGTTCTTTAAGAGGGAATTTAGAGAAAACAAGAGAGAAAGGATAGAAGTATGATGTGACTGAGCTGTTAAATAATTGTTGCTATAGTAATATCTTCATACTGTAGTATATACTCTGAACGATTGAAACCAGAGATATATACAGATGATGGATATGATGAACTGATGACCAAAGTCATAGTTAAAATAAATGACCCAGAAAAAAGAAAACTTAGAAGACAAGCGTTATCTATGGAATGGAATTGATAGGAAACGGAAAAATGTTCCGTAACTGTAATGAAAAGGACACATGCAACCAAGATATGCTGCCTTTACAAAACCACATATCACCGCCATTCTTGTAAAGGAGAAAATAATACCTGTGGTATAACCAAAGTCAATCTAATCAAGGAAGGACTACAGATGCCGTGGCCATTATCTGAACATTTTGCGGGTTGTATTCCTTTGCATACCCGGTCATGGTGCGTAATTTCTTTAAATTTTCTCGCGTGTGTATGGCAAATTGGAACCTTTTTATATAGTTACATAGTAGATGAGGTTCAAAAAAGACGTACGTCCATCAAGTTCAACCTATGCTAAATTTAGACAACAGATACTTTATCCTATATCTATACATACTTATTGATCCAGAGGAAGGCAAACAAAAAACCCCAGAGTCATATCAGCCAATGATATCTCATAAGGGGAAAAAGAAATTCCTTCTTAACGCCAAGAATTGGCAATCGGTTTAATCCCTGGATCAACATCCATCCCATGTATACTTATGTGATATATCCCTGTATACCTTTTCTTTCTAAAAGATGCCAACCTTTTTTTGAACAAATCTATTGTATCTGCCATCACAGTCTCCATGGTAATGAATTCCACATTTTAACTGCCCTTACTGTAAAGAACCATTTCCTTTGTTGCTGGTGAAATCTCCTTTCCTCCAACCTTAAGGGATGGCCCTGAGTCCGTTGTACTGCCCTTGGGATGAATAGTTCTTTTGAAAGCTCCTTGTATTGTCCCCGAATATATTTGTATATAGTCATATCCCCTCTTAGACGCCTCTTTTCTAATGTAAATAAATCTAATTTAGCTAGCCTCTCCTCATACGTTAGATTGCCCATCCCCTTTATTAATTTGGTGGCTCTTCTCTGCACTCTCTCTAGTTCCATAATGTCTTTTCTTAGGATTGGTTCCCAAAATTGTACTCCTTATTCAAGGTGTCGTCTTACAAATGCTTTGTAAAGGGGCATAATTAGGTTTACTTCCCTTTCATCCATTGCCCGTTTAATGCAAGATAAGATCTTGTTTGTCTTTGCAGCAAATGCATGACTTTGAGCACTATTGCTAAGCCTGCTGTCTATAAGCATTCCTAAATCCTTCTACATCAAGGATTGCCCCAATTTATCTCCATTTAATTTGTAAGTCGCCTTTTTATTCTTGCATCACAAATGCATAACCTTACATTTATCTGTATTAAACCTCATCTGCCATTTACCTGCCCATGTTTCCAGTCTCTCCAAGTCCTTCTGAAGAGAAATTACATCCTGCTCTGATTCTACTTCATTACACAATTTAGTATCATCAGCAAAGATGGAGATTTTTCTCTTGATGCCAACCTCAAGGTCATTAATAAACATGTTAAAAAGCAGGGGTCCCAGAACCGATCCCTGAGGTACTCCACTCACGACTTTAGCCCAACCTGAAAAAGTTCCATTTATGATAACCCTCCAATATTCAATCCAGGTGCATATATTACTACTGAGTCCAATTTTCTTTATTTTGTACACCAACCTCTTGTGTGAAACCGTATCAAAAGCCTTTGAAAAATGTAAGTATACCACATCAACTGCATTACCCTGGTACTAATTTCCCACTTACCTCCTCAAAGAAACAAATAAGGTTAGTTTGGCAAGATCTATCCATCATAAATCCATGCTGACAATTACTAATAATTTTGTTTTCCATTAGGTATTCCTGAATATTATCCCGTATTAAGCCTTCAAGCTTTTTCCCCACTATTGAAGTCAGGCTTACAGGTCTGTAATTCCCCGGTTGTGATCTAGCTCCCTTTTTAAATATAGGTACCACATCTGCTTTACGCCAATCTTGTGGTATTGAGCCTAAGGAAATGGAGTCCTTGAATATTAAATAGAATGGTTTGGCTATTACTGAGCTTAACTCCTTGAGAACTCTTGGATGTATGCCATCGGGGCCTGGTGCCTTATTTACATTATTTTTTTCAAGCCGCTTATGAACTTCTTCCTTAGTTAACCAATTGTTCATTAATATGGAGGTTGTGGCTTCCTCCTGCGGCACTACTATTGAACTTGATTCTTCCCTGGTAAACACAGAGACAAACAACTTGCCTTGTATACGTCTTCTTTTTCCTTATCTCCAATAATCTGCCAGCCCATCTCAAACTGAAAGGGTCCTAAATTTTCTTTTCTCATTTTATTGTTATTAAGGTACTTAAAGAACCTTTTAGGGTTGATATTATTTTCTATTGCAGTCCTTTTTTCATTATCCATTTTTGCTAATTTGATTGCCCTTTTGCAATTTTTGTTACATTAATTATAATTTTGATACGATGTCGCCATCCCTTCTAAATCTAAACACCTTCCTCTTCTTGTCCATTTCCTCCCCTACCTGTTTATTTAGCCACATTGGTTTTGACTTATTTCTTTTATACTTATTACCCAAGGGTATATATACACTGATGAGTGTGCTTTTCTAACAATATTTTAAAGACTGCCCATTTATCTTCTACATTTTCCCTGCAAAAACATCATCCCAGTGTATTACTTGTAGATTAGACCTCAGTTTATAAAAATCTGCCTTTCTAAAATGTTAAATCTTTGTTGAACCCAAGTAATCTGTTTTTTGATAATTTATTTAAAATGAGACCATGTTATGATCACTGCTACCCAAATGTTCCAGGACTTGAATATTTGTTATTACTTCTACATTGTTTGATATGACCAAATCCAGTACTGTCCCTCTCCTGGTTGGTCTTAACCCTAACCCTAATTGTTTTAGGCACCCCCAAAAACCTGTTTCCATTTGTTGTAATGCTAATCTCATTTCCCCAGTCTATGGGGGCTATGCACTAAGCTCAATGGCTTTGCATTCTGATTTTGCAAAAAAGCAGGTTGGTTAAAAAGTGAAGCCGGCACGCGATTCACTAAGACCTTGAGGCCATTTTTTAATGTACCTGCTCAAAATAGCCAGAACAGCCACAGCATACATGTTGCTTCCCCCCCCCCCTGCTAGCATTCTTAACCTTTACGTATGCTAGCTGATAGAAAAAAAAGCTGCATGTAACATTTGCATGGAGATTTGCCATCTCCATGCAAGGCTGTTACAGGCGATCGTACACTAAATAAATATATTTAAATTATAGTTTACATGAGCAGGGGGTCTCAGGACCTGAACCGCATTGGTTTCAGGTCCGAGAACCCCCTACTTCAGGAGATACAGGCCCCGTTATGGGGTGCCGGTATCCTCAGCACTTTAAAGCTCCCATGTCACGTGACCGGGACATTTAAATTCTGAAGGGGATACCGGCACCCCATAAAGGGGCATATATCTCCTGAAGAAGGGGGTCCCCGAGGCTGAAACCAATGCGGTTCAGCTCAGAAGACCCCCTGCACATCTACACTAGTATTAAAACACACATAACAATAAATAATAATTCATTACCGTAGCGGCTATCCGCTATGGTAATGAAGCTGCATTAATGTATTTTTAATAATAGTGTGCGGGAGCAGTGGGTCCCCGAGCTGAACCGCATTGATTTCTGCCTCAGAGACCCCCTGCTTCCCGAGTTACAGGCCCCAGTATGGGGCATCGGAGGCCAGTGTCGCCGCCATCTTTATAGCGTCCAAGACCGGGTCTTCTTTTCTTCTTTGGGGTTTTCTCCGTCTTCTTCCGTCTTCTTCCATCTTCTTCTGCCACGCCCTTCTTTTCTTCTTAGGAGGGGAGGTGTTACCTTCTCGGCGACTGGCTTCAAAATGAGACGACATAGGCTTTTATAGGCCTATGACGTCACATTTTGGTCAAATGTTTTCCACGGTCCTGATTGGGCCGTGAAAAACATGTGATTTGGCCAGAAAAAAAAAATGATGAAGTCATTTAAAGGCAATGAAAGCACAGCCAATCAGAATGGCTGTGCTTCAATTGCCTTTAGAATGACGTCATCAAAACAAAGATGGCCGGCCTCACATGGTACGGTAGCCAATCAGAGCGTGGGAAATATATCCCAACTCTGATTGGATATAGTACCATTTGACAGGCTTTCAATGACGTCACATCCGTTCTCCCCCAAGCCTGTCACATTGTGTACTAGAGCCAATCAGAGTTGGGAGAGTTGGGCCCGTCATCTTCAGCTCTACAGGGAGGATGCGGGTCGGTTGCTATGCCGGGGGGCGGGGGTGCGGGGCAGATGCGCGTCAGGATGCGTAACGTCACCGCGCAGGGGTGCGCATGCGCATCAGTGCGTCTGACGTCACTGCGTTTGGGTGCGTGTCCATCAGAGTGCAATAATCTTTTGGCGCAAATAGGGATAGCCTATATAGTATTTAAAGGCTGGCATAGGGTGAACATATCACTCCTTGATAAAGTACCAGTAGGTACGAAAAGCGTAGGAGGGTACTTACCTCCATTTTTTAACATGGACCAATAAAGATTACATTTTATCAGTATCCTTGCCTCGGATTCACTCTATTTTTGGCTGTGCGTTGAAGTGTTTTTCCTTTGGACTTCCATTCATTCTACTGGTTGCACGCCTACCAAGATACACAGGACTGGGGCAACATTATATGTGAGTACAATATTACCTTATGTCTACTTTAGGACTCTCCCAATGAGGCTTTAGGTCTGATTTTTTTCAGTCTCAGCCTTTAACCTTCAGGGACAGAGACATCCTACTATTGGTGTATATAGTCACAAAGTGCTATGGTTATTATTTATATATCTCACTAGCCCCAGGTACCTACCCTTTGCATCTTCATAAATTACTTATATCATTTAATCAAGATTGGACACAAGTGTTGGAACGCATATCACTAACCTATTCTAGTTCTGTAAGGAATAGGTTTCAGCCAAATACCAGGAGTGGATTTCTTACACTATGTAACTATTTAACATATTTCCTTTTCTGTCCCCTGTTCCCCAAGACTCAGAAGTATATTAAACTGTACCTTAATGTATTCAAATATACTTTATTAAATGTAATGTGTTTTTACATTAGGAACTGATGTCCAGACAGGCTGTCCGAGCTAACACATAGGCGCTGGTAAGTCTGCTGGACATCGGAGTTCAAAGCAGTAAGAGGATGCTAGAGGTGAGAATAGAATTTGGTCAGCGGGAAAAGGCAGAGTACCAGATCCGGAGATCAATGGCACTCGTCCGGGCTGCCACTTGCTCAGCCAGACCTGGTGGAGCCTGTCCCAGCAGGTGGCATTGAGATAGCCAGGGAGAAAGATGGCAAGCTTGTGTATGTCCCTTGGCTATTTCAGATTTCCCACTGACCCGGCATTTCTGGCCGGCTTGGCTCTGATTGGTTGCTTGGGAATTATCCCACGCGATGATTTGCTGCTGAGTTTTGTGAATGAAACTGAGAATACTACAAGAATCTGTGAGCCAATCGATTGTATTCCTCCGGTAGTAAGACTGCGGACGGTCTTTTCAAAGTTGTTTCTGCGCAAATAGCAGAGCAACCGGCTTCGATTTCAAGCCAGAAAAGCCTGCCTGCCAGAGTCTGTCCCAACTTTTGCACCCAAATTCTCAAAACCGATCGTAGAGGGCGCGGCTGGGATTTTATACCGATTTGAGTTCAAGGAGATTTGGAGTAACTCGTGGTCAGGAGGGACCATATTCTCAGAATAGAACGTAGTGGTGGTGTGTGGAACCAATGCCGATTTGAGTTCCAGGAGATTCTGGGCTAAGTCCCGGTTAGGGTAGAACTCTCCCATAGAGTTCCCTGCACCTAGGAAAGTCTAGTTTTCAACCCCAGTCCTAAAGTAACTGTGTATTTTTGTCTGTATTTTGTGTATCATTGTGTGTAAGCAAACTTATGCTAATAATTTATTTCATTACTTTGTTTTGCTCAATGTTTGATCCCGGGAAAAAGGTGTAAATAACATGGTCTCCCGTGACATCCCTACACACCCAAAATACAATACCCCCATGACACCCAAAAAACAATACCCCTTTCACACACACAAAATAGAATACCCCTGTAAGAGATATGTGCAGAGGTATGCAAATGGAGACTGTTTGAGGGTGAAATTATATCTTGGCTTTATTGAGCCTGTTCCTTTTTCCAGGCAAAACATACAAAAACAACAAAATAACAAACTCCTATCCATTTTTATGGGCTAACTTTTTTCCCAGACCCTATCTGCAGGACTGGGGGGATATTCCCATTACCAGCTTACCACCCCAAAGTCTCAGGAAGTACCTTAAGCAGGTGGCCCTCCATGTCAGTCTCTGGCAGGTTCCTGGGTCCTCTGTGTCCAAGAAAATATAGGTCTCTGGGTGTCTGGATGTCTTGATCTCAGCACAGCCTTTGTGTTCAAGACAGTGTCTGTGTGCAGGCTCCTCTGCTCTCCTGTCAGCCCATAAATTGAGTTGCCCTGACCTCGGCAACAAACCATGACTACTCTTCTTTCTCCAATCCTGACCACAGCTTACAGTACCTGCAATGATCCGTTACTCTCCAAACCAGACCTTGGCAAATATTAAGACTAACCTGACCGCTCCAATCCCGACCTGGCTACCTCGACCAATCTACACTCCAGATGCGCTCACACGGCTGTGGGTGGTGTTCATATCAATCCCCACCACAGCCTCGCGGTCATGCCTTGTTTGTGGTGAGCACTCTGTTACATTTCCCTGAGTTTAGGGTGACAACCTGCATTGGGTTCTGTAGCTATATTCATGGGTGGTTCAAGCTGGGTGGAGTTTTTATCTATACCGATTGACTCCTGTGGCATCTCAATTTGGTAGCTACCTTGTGTTGTACCTGTAGCGGTGTGAACACCAAAATAGTTCTGTCTCAATCTAGAAAAATACTCTCTCTTTCTAGTGGCTATCTTCATTATAAGAATATGACTTGGGCCCTTGGGCCACAGTAGCATGACTGTATTGTTATTGCGCTGCTCAGTAATAATTTGGTTCTTCTTTCCTGATTTATGTGGAAAGCCGATCGTAGTACTGAGATGGGATTGTGAGTGCGCTTATAGCAATGCACAGCTTGCTTGGTTGTAGAGGACATTTCTTGCTGCAGATACTTCCTAACATTTGACTGGAGTAAGATTACACACTGCTTCAAATGTTCATAATTCTTTCTTTGACGTTGCAGTCTCCATATGGATTGGAGAAGGCAGGCTGCTTTATTCTGGCTATTTAGCTGACGACTTTTCATTCCTCTGTAGGCAGCCTGTATGGTGAGCGCTGCAGAGCATTTACGCAGATATATTTCTCATTCCAACCTTGCTTGGACAAGAGCTTTGTAGTACTTCTGAATTACTCTGCTGCTTTTCTCCCATTTTAAGAAGTTTAGCTCATCAGCAAGAGAATCCTGTTTGTGGAGCTTGCTTTGCTATGATTGTGCATCAACACATTATTCATTACATTTTGTAGCGCTGCAGATTTTTTTTGCTCGGGCCGCAGCTGCTTGCCTCATTTTCTGGACCTTCTTGTGCTCCCTCTTGTACCTCTAAGCATGCCTCCAGTGATGTACACACACAAGAACAGAAAACCTAGTGGCAAGCACTCTAACACCAAGTATGATATATGAAATCGTTAAAATACATTAATGTTCAAAACGAATATAAAATATAGGGTTTTAAAACAGAACAACAATGAAAGGTGACTATGATCGATGTGTGAACACTATATGAGGGCTCTCGATTTAATGCTAATTGGAGTATGAGGTATAATAACCTGATATATATCAAGCAAAAAGTATACAGACAAGCCAAGTAGGCTAAAAGACTGAGGAAAAATATGTTCCTCACAGTAACCCTGTGGGTAATACAAGATGTATGATATAGTACACTGAAAATTCTGTCTTAATAGGCAAACCCAATCATGGTGGACGTGTGGTAACATTATCAGAATAGAGCTGCCCAGACCACTTATGTTGTTTACGGTGTCCCGAATGTGGTATGATTGCCCAGACCAAAATACTGTCCCAATAAAGACAAATTTGATGTTACTGTGTTTCATGGGTACTCGTTTAGGGATGTCACACATACCTGGGAACATGGACAATATACTCTAGTGTACATTGGTCCAAAGTCAATAGCTGGTAAGCAAGGAACGCTCAGCGGTACATGATTGAATCGCTGATGTGTCAAAATAAAATGTCCACTTACAATGCAGTATCGCATATGCTAATGCTCTCCTTACAGAGAGACCAATGAACGGTACAAAAATCACATGGTATAAGGATAATATCTGAGGTGTGTACAGTCCCTGTATATCCAGTCAAAAACAAATCTGTGCTAATGACTAAAGATATGCGCTAGTTTAAGCACATATTGGTGCTCGGTTGAGCAGCGGGTACAGCAACCAAAATGTCCGCTCACTGGGCAGTGTAGCACACTGTTAGCGCTTGTCGGGTTAGCAGCCCTAATCCCAGATACTATAACACGCACTACATATGCGTCAAACCCGCTGTACATTAGAGTAGTGGTGAAATACAGGGACATGGCTAATGTCTCTGATAGTAGAGAGACATATGGTTCTAAAGTATAAAGGCTCTCAATTGGGCAGTTCATTTCAGAGTATAGCGAAAAAAATGTGCACATTCCCTACATCTGCAAAGATCATATGATTATATCAGTGCCGATGTCTCATAGAGGAGTGCTGATTTGAACCATATAGAACTATAAGGTAGTCCTTTTTTTTAAAGACCGTGAGTAAATCAGTGTATGTCCACAGTGTAGGAGGGATATACAGTATATAATCCCCAGTATTGTGGCACTCTGCTGTAACTAGATAGAGTCTGAGTGCTAGTGTAGCTTTCAGAGTATGGCAGAGAAAATGCACATTCCCTACATCGGTACAGATCATATGATTATATCAGTGCTGATGTCTCGTAGAGGAGTGCTGACTTGAACCTTGCAGGGTTCCTCACCACCCATACATTTTTGGCAGTAGCGAGGTACCTATAGTGTCTCTACTGATTTACGGGGTTTTCTTGACCCCATAACTGGGCCGCAGCATGCGCACATACTTAACATTATGTCAGGATTTTTGGCTAATAAATCTATTTTTCAGGAGTGGCAGGCAGAAGCTAAGAGTCTCTTTTCTACTGAATACGTAGCCAATAAAACTGCATCAACACCGGATATCAGTAGGTTCTGTAGAGAACTTGACAACACATACAACGGAAGACCTGGTGGGAAATTTTCAGTTTCTAAAATTATCTTAAATCAGACCTAATACCTAGGGGCCTTAGGGTGAATTTGCCACCAGCACATGATATTACCGATGAAAATTTCACCAGGTCTAGGGAACTTGTTTTGAGTCAATGTTCGATTATGTTGATGCAGTTGCTAGTGAACTATCAGAAGGATAAATTAAGTACTATTATCACTACACTTGAGACAGAATTAAAGGAAGTGGACACATGGAAAAATAACGATAAGTTTATAGAACTGAAAAAAAGATTACAAAGCAATATTGAAAAATTTACTGGAGAATTGAAGGAGAGAAAACGTAAGAAGTTCCAGAGAGATTCCAACGATTATCTGGATGGCTGTGAATACAGATATAAATTCACAACCAAAAGTAAACCCACTAGAGCTAAACCAAACACTCAAGAATCCTCAACAGAGTGGGAGGTGTCGTACAGTGACGAAGAAGGAGCAGGCACCTCTCACAGTAGCTCCACCAAAACCAGAATAGGTACGACTCTCCACCCCCCTCAGGTCTCCCCTTTTGTAGAGCAACAGAGACAGCAAAAAGGGTCCCAACAAACAAATTGAGGGAAAGGTATGGGTTTTAAGGAATGGAAACAAGTCAGGCACCAAGAACAAAAGAGGGGGTTACCAGTGTCGTGGGAGAGGGGGTTTGGCCCGGTATTAAAGGGGTTGCACCCCATTTGGCCACCCCCTGCCCTGGAATGAGGTCCAGTTCTGTGTTTATGCCCCTGCTTCAGCACCAAATGTATATCCCCTTGTGAATGTGTATTTTCTCCATCTCAGTGGTTACACCAACACTTACACTGGGATCCAGGTGGGAGGGAATGGGTTAATGCCCTTTGTTCCTTTTCCCGCCTTTGTAGGCTCCATTTTGCAGTCTCTCCATAGGTCGCCATTGCAGCTCCATGTAACCCTAAGGAGATTCTGGCGATTTGGGCCTGATATCGTAGAAGACCTACAGGTGGCGCCCGAGAGGAGGAGCGGCGGTTCCCCATTGAAAGTGAATGGAGTAATGCATTTCAATGGGGATTCCTGGAAGCCGACCTCCGGAAACGAGCTTGCAGCCAGCCAGACCGCAAAACCGCAAGAGCGGAAACAATGTCTAAAAAGAGCTTTGATCAGGTCTCGATCAAGTTCACGTCCAATTGTCATGGGAACTTTTGTTCTAGGGCACCCAGGAATAAAATGTTTTGCCCCTGGCCCCTAGGAACCCCCTCACTCGACCCCAACTGGGTCCGACAATTAATGGCGACGAGAAAGGGTCGCACCGGCCATGAGGGTCCTACCATTGACCGTAATGGCGGAGAAAGCCGCGTAGCTTTCAAGCACTAAGTGGAAAACAGTGGAAACTGAAAACACATAACTCCGGTTCCATGGGGACCAGAGGGATGGGCTTTGGTAAGGATGTAGTCACTGCTCCGGCATGACTACATGGTAATTTCCAGCCCTCTCTCCTCAACCGGACGGAGTAGGGTTAAATGTAAACAAGTGTGTGTTTCCCTTTGACTTCAATGGTAGCGGAGGTCCCATTGAATCCTATGGCGGCACCGGCCGATGCATTTCCTATGGAGGCGTCGGCCCTATTGATTCTAATGGAGGAAAGCCGATTGGCTTTGAAATGGCTAAGTTCAAAAGGATGTAAAGTGAAAACCCATATCTCCGGTTCTGTGAGTACCAGAGGGCTGAGATTGTGGTAGCATGTAGTCACTGCTCCGGCATGACTGCATGTCAAATTCCAGCCCTTTCCGATCAACCAGATGGAGTATAGGTAAATGTGAATAATGAGGTTTTCCCATTGACTTCAATGGTGGGGTTGCTCCATTAAAAGCCTATAGCGGCAGAGCCCATTGATTTCAATGGAAGAGTGAAATGCAGTGATTTCGTTTAGCTTATAGTGGAGAATCCTGCATTAAAGTTAATAGGGAATTTCAACTTGGTTTTTGTATTTCCGGTTCTGGGGGTCATGGAAGGCTTATATTTGGCCACTATGGCAAGAGTCCTCCGGCATAAGGACCTGGCAAATTTCAGCCTGCTCAGACCAACAGAACGGATTATTTTAATATATGTTTAATCTTAAAATGTTACTCTGCATCCCTGGTATTTCTAAGCCCGGGAAAGCTAGAGGCCATATGGTATGTTAATGCTCAGGGGGCGACAAGTGGTCTACAATAAGCCCCCTGATCAAGGGCTCCCCCACCCTGCTTGTGCATGCTAGAACAAAAAAGAGCAGGACATGGGTACTTGTGTACAGTGTTGTGTTTCACACCTTGAGACAAAGGTTTTCCTGTAAAAGGCAGACTTGGAAGTGCCTAGCCTTTTGGGAGGGGGCTAGGGAAATGAGCTCCTGATTAGAATAATGCCCACCCCTGTGAGCAGGTATTACCTTGCTCCCACGTGAGGTGACAAGGGGTATTTGGGTGGAGGTAATTGGGAACCAATACCTGGCACCCAATGTTAGGGTATAGGGCTGAAACCCCATATAAACGAGCATAAACTCAAAGCCCAGTGTCTTCGTTCCTACATCTACTTGTTACCTGCTGCCTCAATGAATTGCCAATCCAGATCCGGATTGCTTCATTGCCTAAACCCTAAGTAAGTGTTATTTTCTTGTATGTTATTTGTGCAATTTTGTGCGTTCACCTTCTTTAAGGAGTAAACTATATTTATTATATCTAAGTCATGTTCAATTAAACCCAGTGATTTTTTGTATATTATAACACTTCACAAGTTACCGTGACAACCAAGGATACTGAAATCCAACCAGTGTCAGATAATCAATCTCTCTGACATGATCTTGAACTCTAATCATATAAGGGTATTGAAAAGGGGCTTATTGTTTTCCCCATCTTGTCACATAAATACTTTTGAATGGATAAAAGATGTCAACTTATTTGCTAGAAAATTAAAGCTACAGAAATTCTACAGATCTAGAGAAAGAAACTCGCATTGAGGGATGGTAGCGTTAGTAAAAGAGTCCAACAGACCACCAGGAGTAGGTCCCTTTACAGAATTTAAACCAAAATCGAAGTTAATCATAATTGGGGACCAATATGCGAATATTGACGCCTTTGTAATCTGGTCACTAAAGATATAGGGGGCTATGCACTAAGCAGTGATTAGTCGTTTTAAGAGTGCAAAGTGCTTTTAGAACGTGAAGTTCCACCGAGCACTATGCACTAAGCCACGCAAACAGGCACTTTGAGCTCTAAAACGGGCTTTTCCTTGAAATATTTTCTAAGTCCAACTTTGATCGTACGATCAGCTGTTTGCGCTGAATCCTGCCCTTCTGCGGGATTCACTAAGCAACGCAAACTGATCGTACGTTAAAGTTGCGCTGAATAAAGCTCATCAGCTAAAGGCAGGTGATAAAAAAAGCTGGACTTAGAAAAAATTCTTTGTTTACATTTTTGGAGGCGCAAAACCAATACAACAGGCCGGGAGGGGTCCCGGCTGACCCCGCAGGGGTCCCCGAGGGAGGCCAAGGGTCGCGCGGGTGTCCCCGGCTGACCCCGCGGCCGTCCCAGGGTCCCCGCGGACCTGCGGTACCAATGTTGTGCCAACAAAAATACTAAACAATATTTATAACTAAATACACCCCCCTAACACATACAGTACAATAATGTGCAACATAACTATTATCCAGATATGGATAATAGATAATTTGCCCATTATTAAACACTGCATTAGCATACCTAAATAAAGTCAATAAAAACAGCAGCCAGCTAATCCAATGAATACAAGCAGTAACAACATCAACAATGATTTAATTAAACCATTAACCAATGAAACCAATTAATTCCTAAACTAAGTCAAAATAAATAGTAACACTAACCAATCAAACCAATTAATTACAACAAGATTAATGAATGTAAACATTAAAAGACAAATAAATACATTCAAACAATCTCTGAAAGAACCATAAAACACATTAGCCAACATAATACAACATTAACTACAAACGAACACCAATCGCAAACATTTTATTACATTAAGCAGGAAAAATACAGACAATTACATCCACATAAGATACTGACATTAAAAAAACCAACAGCAATACCAAGCCAGAAATGCCCCCCAAATATTGCAATAACAATGTATTAATCTGTACCATAAAGTGGTACAGATTAATATATTATCTGTCAATGTTTCTCCCCCAAAAAATCAACAATCACATCTAATGAACAAACCTGTAAAAAAAGATATTTACAAACATTTTATATATTACTTACCATTAGAAGCGGTGGCCCTCTGACTCCGGGGGTAACAGGAAGCTCACGTACCTTGAAGGCCTCCAACAGCATCCAATGCCATCCGCCATGAAGAACCGAATCAGGTACCCCAATCTTCTTTTTTCTTTCTTTAATCACCTTATTCTATCTTCATCTGTAACCATTTCTTGTTCTTCTTTATCTTCTTTCTTCATCTGTCAATCCAAAATACCCCATGTTAAATCCCAGCCGATGCTGTCTCGTCGGCTTCTTGGGCTCAAATGAGGCGTCACGGCCTTAAATATGGCTAGTGACGTCACATTTAGCCTCAAAATGGTTAACAGCCACCTGATTGGCTGTTAAAACCATGTTCTGACTTTAAATTTTTTTTTTTTACATGACGTCACTTAAAGGGAATGATGCCAGCCAATCAGAATGGCTGTGCTTCATTTGCCTTTAAGATGACGTCACGAAATCCAAGATGGCCGGCGTCACATGGTATTTCAGCCAATCAGAGTGTGGAATTGGTTCCCAAAATCTTATTGGCTGAAATACCATGTGACGCCGGCTTCGTGACATCATCTTAAAGGCAAATGAAGCACAGCCATTCTGATTGGCTGGCATCATTCCCTTTAAGTGACGTCATATCAAAAAAGTCGGAACATGGTTTTAATTGTTTTGGATGTCATTGTTTGTATTTTTCCTGCTTAATGTAATAAAATGTTTGCAATTGGTGTTCATTTGTAGTTAATGTTGTATTATGTTGGCTAATGCATTGTATGGTTCTTTCAGAGATTGTTTGAATGTATTTATTTGTCTTTTAATGTTTACATTCATTAATCTTGTTGTAATTAATTGGTTTGATTGGTTAGTGTTACTATTCATTTTGAGTTGGTTTAGGAATTAATTGGTTTCATTGGTTAATGGTTTAATTAAATAATTGTTGATGTTGTTACTGCTTGTATTCATTGGATTAGCTGGCTGCTGTTTTTATTGACTTTATTTAGGTATGCTAATGCAGTGTTTAATAATGGGCAAATAATCTATTATCCATATCTGGATAATAGTTATTTTGCACATTATTGTACTGTATGTGTTAGGGAGGAGGGCGGGAGGGGGATCGTGTATTGATGTTTGCTAATTCTTTTTTAAATATACATTTTATTTATAGTGTAGATGTGCAGGGGGTCTCTGGAGCTGACCCGCGTTTGTTTCAGGTCCGAGGACTCCTTACTTCAGGAGATACAGGCTCCATTATGGGGTGCCGGTATCCCCTGCACTTTCAAGCGTCCGCGTCATGTGACCGGGACACTAAAACTCTGCAGGGGATACCGGCACCCCATAACGGGGCCTGTGTCTCCTAAAGTAGGGGGTCCTCGGACCTGAAACCAATGCGGTTCAGCTCGGGAGACCCCCTGCTCATGTACACTATAATGAAAATGTATTTATTTATTGTACGATCGCCTGAAACAGCCTTGCATGGAGATGGAAAATCTCCATGCAAATGTTACAATCAGCTTTTTTTTCAATCAGCTAGCGTACAGGAACTTTAAGTGCGATAACAGGGGGGAAATTGCACATTGCATGGACATTGCACGCATGATAAGCCAGTTTTGGGCACGTCCGATAAAAAATGGGCTGAGGGCCTTAGTGAATCGCGCCGCCGGCTTCATTTTTTATCGGGCGTGATAATTTTTTTCAGCCCGGCGCGAAAGCTCGGAGCTTAGTGCATAGCCCCCATAGAATCCCTACCAAAGACAAGGATGGTTCATAATCTAGACCGTGAATAGAAAGGAGCACTAATAGAACTAGAGGATAACAAGACCATTGTCATCAAGCCCTCTGATAAGGGGGGCAATCTTAAAGCTGATGAGTATGTCAAGGAAAATATCAGAATCCTGTCAGACACTTTGTGCTATGAAAGTCTGGGGTCAGACCCTACACTGAAGTATACTAAAGAACTTATCACTGTACTGAATCAGGGACTAGCACATAAAGTAATTTCTGAACAAGAATATAACTACATTCTGGTGCGGTCACTAAGGATATCAACTTTCTACAGCCTGCCCAAAATGCATAAAAAGAAATTAACACCACCAGGGCGACCCATAGTGTCTGGAATGGCTAACCTTACTGAGCAGGCTAGTTCGTTTGTAGACAAAATACTGCAACCTTTTGTGACAGACCTTCCTTCTTACATTAGGGATACCAAGGATGTCCTCAAAAGGTTTGAAGGGATAACAGTGATGGAAGATTGTGTGCTTGCAAGCCTCGATGTTGAAGGGCTATATTAAAGCATTAAGCATGATCTGGGGCTTGAAGCTGTTACATATTTCCTCAACACTAGGGTACATTGGTACAAGGCACACAATTCGTTCGTGATAGACCTACTTCAATTTGTACTAACAAGAAACTACTTCTGGTTCAACAACACCATCTACCACCAGATACAGTGCATGGCAATGGGCACCAAGTGTGCCCCCACGTATGCCAACCAGTATCTGGGGTGGTGGGAATCAGAAGTCGTTTTCAATGAGGATATGGAACAATATACGTCACATATTGAATTATGGCTTCGATTCATAGATGACATATTTATTGTCTGGCGAGGACCCCTTGTGACTCTAAAAACATTTATTGACATTCTCAATAAGAACACCTTTAATCTGCATCTTACCCTGGAATTTCGTATGCAATCACTGCCTTTTTTAGATCTGACAATATCAAAAGGTGTGAACGGGACCCTCAGCACCACTATTTACCGCAAAAGTTCAGTTACAAACAACCTTTTGCTAGCAAGCAGTCACCATCCCAAATCCCTTGTCAATGGGATTCCAATTGGACAATTTCTAAGACTTCGTAGAAATTGTAGTGAAGACAGTGACTTTTAAAGACAGGCAGTGGGTATGATGAAAAGATTCCTTGAAAGAGGGTACAGTTATAAGGTGATAGAGAGGGCATAGAAGTGAGCAAAGTACAAACCACACTCAGAGCTCATCAAAGACACATCAAAAGCATCAGAAAATGTATAGTGAGATTCGTCGGAACATACAATAAACAGTGGAACTTAATATAGGATATCCTACAGAAACATTGGCACATCCTAATGAATTACTGTGACATCCAGGAAGTTTTACTCACGAACCCATCTATGGTCACGAGAAGGGCTTGGAATCTAAGGGACACACTGGTACACAGTCATTTCACTGGAGGGAATAATGCACTAACATGGTTACCTACTAGATCAGTAGGATCCTTTCGCTGCCAGCGATGCAAGGGTTGACAACATCTTAAAGTCACCAAAGAATTTGGTAACCACAACGATACCAGGGTTTATACTATTCGGAAGTTTATTAACTGCAATGCCACTGGAGTGATCTACATGGTATCTACAGGTAATATACCGGTGGCATCAAGTACATAGGCAAGACACACCGTGTTTATAAGCAATGCGTATTGGAGCATATTGGCTCAATACGCAATAAATTAGATACTCCAGTGGCCAAGCATGTTAATACCTACCATGATGGGGATCAGAGATCAATGTCCTTTATAGGCATTGATCAAGTCTCCACTGGGATCCGACGTGATTGGGATACGAGCTTCTGAAAATTGAATCCAGATGGATGTACACTGGCGACACACTTTATTCGAGCTCGGCTAGTCCCACGAATTCGGGTATACCCGGGTGTATTGAGGTTTGTGACTGTTTTCTGCCCGAGTGCATTGGGTTATTTTCCAGGCAGGGATTGAAGCATTTTATTCCCCCTGGCTGCAATACTGCACAGTATATATATATATATATACTGCATTACAATTCATGAATTTATGCCATCTGGTAGACACGCGAAGCATTGCAGCCTATTAAATCCTAATCATTATCATTTAACAGATCAGCCGCCCATCAGCCAGGCATGAACCCAGGCTGGGAAGGCAAACGCAACGGGGCTTGTCAGAGGTTAGGAGCGGCGCATTCCAGGTATCTGCCAGGTACATACTGGGTATTTGCTCGAATAAAGTGTGTCGGTGCAGTATACATTAGGCACACTCTCGCCGGCTGGCCTAAATGAGGGGTTTGTCTTCAGTCCATTTACATAGCTTGCTGATTTGCTGCTAAAGCAGCATACCTATATGACTTATAAATATGGAAAAAAAGATGGCGCTGGATGGACTTGTAACAATGGTAGAGTTGAATTATACTCACTATATAGGAGGAATTGACGCCTGCTGCTGGAGTATATAGCAGGGAATCTTCAATTCCCCTATGTATACAGAAAGGAAAAAAGTTATATATACTCCTGCGCACGGAATCAGTTACAAAATAACCCTAGTTCTTAGAGGTCAAGATATTTCAAATGATAGTACTGAAAATAAAATACAAAAATATGAAATTATCCCAGCTGGGTGTAAAATAAACCAAATAACATTTAAACTCATAAAACATAAACAAAAATTGCCCTAAATAGGGGCCTGTTAAAACAAACACTTGTTACTTGCAAAAGGATTGAGCATACATATGTTGTATTTGCATATACATGGGTAACAGTCTTAAAGATCTTCTAGTGTCCACCTTAGTATAACAGGTGCATCCACGTAGAACTACTTGTTAGAAAATCCAAAAATGATGAGTTCTTTAGTGTATTTCACAGTGTTGGTGGAAACACTTGGAGTTTTGTTAATTTGATTGGTATAAGTGATATGGGGAATGGCAACACTGTGTGCTTCTGGTGTCTGTGATATTTGCTGGCTGGGCAAGAGGAAAGAGATGTCAAATAAGCCACAGAACTCCTGAGGAGACTTCGGCACCCTGTTTTCAACCCTCACAGAATGAAGATGTATTTAGGTGTGTGTTAGGCAAGACTGGTGAGTAGCCTTTCACCTAGAGCCTACACAGCTCTTAGCACATTATTCCCTGTCTCCGCTGATAATGCAGATATGGGTGCTTTACCTCTTCACTTTGCCGCCCCTAGCTTTAATATATAGTTACTGCCGGGATCTTGAGGGGTACTGCGACTCACTTGATGTCTCACTTCCCCTCCACTGCTCAGCCAGATTGTTGTTGGACCGCAGTCTTCTCCATGATGTTAGGGTGCATCTGCAGCTTCCGTGTCTTGCGTGTGATACCTGCGTCTAACGTCTCCTGCTACAGCAGTTCATCCGGTGTTGGCGCCAACCAGATTTAATTGAAATTGGCTTGATGTGTGTGAATTAAACTAATTGCCATGCTGCTTACTGCTCTGCACTGCTCCATACACTAGATGGTGCTAATAGATATGCAATACATGTGTAATTAATATTTATATAGAGGACTTAATACTTAAATTACTCCTACATAATAGTAATACATTTCCTACTGGTTAATACAAAAATGTACAACATTCACCAAGAGTGATTTGATAGATTCAATTAAATCATGTTAGATCTAATGCTGTTTATCTTATTGTTAATATATACCATATGGTTGGAGAATACCACCTATTAGTCTAGATGGGAAAAAATATATTGTATAAATATATATCAAACACCCACATCACCTTAAATTATAAAGACCATATTTACTCCTAACATATGTACTTAACAATGTATACACGTGAGGATATATTGAATGATCTAATTATTCCTAACGCATTACAATTAGTGATATGGGTGTAAACTATATATTGAACTGTATCATGCGATCATCCCTCCAGATACTGACTTAGGGGGGAGGGAGAACACACGGAGGCCGGGGGGCCAAAAACAGGGCAAAAGGCCGTCTGCAAAAAGAAGGAAGAGGAGTTTAAATCATACAATAGTGATCATATCAAGAGACTCATTGAATCCACCGGGGGCCAGTGTGACCAACCGGTAGATCCAATGAGACTCCTGTCTGCAGAGCACTTTAAATCTGTCCCCTCCCAGTGTGAGTGGGGAAACATATTATAAGCCCATGACCTTGAGAGTCTTTGGGTCCTGATTATGGGCAGACTTAAAGTGCCTGTATATACTGTGAAACATGACTCCATTGACAATGTTCCTCCTGTGCTCACGGAAATGGGTACTGAGTGGGCGTATTGTGCGGCCAACATATTGCTGGCCGCATCCACACGATAGCATATATATGACAAATAAACTGAGACAGTTAATATGACCTCTAACTTTAAAGATTTTCCCATTGGAATATGAGGTGGTCTCATTTGATACTGTCATATATTTGCAGGTGAGGCATCGTGATCTGCCAAACCTAGTATTACCGAAACCGTGGCACAGTTATGTATATCAGCAGTATGGTCCCTGAGCCTGGTGGGAGCTAATATGTTCTTCATGTTCCGTGCTTCTCGGAAAGTGACGGTTGCCCTCTCCGGTAAAGAAGAACCTAAATGGGGATCACACTTAAGGATCTCCCAATGTCTATTCAGTATATTCCCTGTAGCTCTTGAGGAGTTTTTATAACCTGTGATAAATCTCAGCACTCCGCTCACCATCAGGCCATTTATCAGAACTATGCCTGTTTTTGGATTTCTCTTTGGACATAGCTAGTAATGTTGTCCTCTCTATAGATTTGACCTTGTCTAGTGATTCCTGGATTAACTCTAAGGGGTACCCCTTATCCTCAAACCTTCCCTTCAAGATATCAGATTGAGTCACAAAGTCACTATCTCTGGAGCAGTTTCTCCTCATGCGGTGAAACTACCCCAGAGGTATGTTGTTTAACCAACCTTTGGAGTGGTTACTTGATGAATGAACATAATTGTTTACTGCTACAGATTTGAAATGTGTCATAGTGACTATATTGGATTCTGAGTCGGATCCTAATTCCAGGTCTAAAAACGTGATAGTTGTGGGGCTGATCTCGAAGGTGAACTTCAACACAGGTCATTGATGTCAAAAGACCTGAGAATATCCTCCAGTTCACTCTCCTGACCCTCCCAAATGAAAATCAAATCGTCAATGAAATGGCCATACAGTAGTACATGGGACCAGCCGAAGCCTAGCACACTGCACACGGCACCCTCCTCCCACAGGCCCATGTACAGGTTCGCATAGCTTGGGGTGAATCTCGTGCTCATGGCCATTCCACATGTCTGCAAATAAAGTGTCTTGAAATAAAAAATAATTATGAGATAATATACACTCTAAGGATTCTAGTAAAAAAGTTTTATGTATGGATGAAATATGTAATTGTTTGCCTAACCAAAACCGAATAGCATCAACCCCCCTGGAATGCTGGATGCTAGTGTACAATGAAGACACATCACACATGGCCCATAGGTAGGTGGGTTTTCATTTGATCTCAGAGATGGAGTCGATGACATGCAGTGTATCCCTAATATGGGACCTCAAACTGGCCACAATAGGTTGAAGATAGTAATGTGAAAAGCGTGAATAAATAAGACACATCAATCTGAGGATCATTTTGCAGAATGACAATTAAGTTTATTGCAGTGTACGGTGCACACGCAGAGGAGAGTTTCAAAATAAAACTCCCACAACAAGATACTGGCATTCAGGCCTCATGTTATTCCACAAAATACTAAGCCCACGCCCCCTAAACGAGGTTGCGTGTGCGTCACTACGTAAGCATATAAGATAAACAAAATATGAACATGAATACATTGAGTTAAAAGCATTATGATGAGATTCCTATTAGAAATGAAATGACTCAGCTAATATTCCTTATAAAAGCCGTTGACCTTTTCTCTACATACGGGACTTCATGGGCACCTCCCTCGGAATGCGAGACATGGTGTTATCTATCTTTTATTTTCATAACATTTGCGCTTTTTCTCCCCTCTTCAAGGTCTTGTGGCTTAGCTGAATAGCTTAATATCATTTAAGACTTCAAGAGCAGGAAAAATAAAAATGTCTTTAAACTAACTTCCATACCAACTTTCATACAGACAATAGACAATATCAAGCACCTAAGATGGATGCTGACTTAAAATGGCTGCTTAGATCACAGTGCTGGTATGTCATCCCTCCCCCCTCCTTGCATTATATTATCACTTTGTCAGTTCCCTCCTTTTTTATTCTAAAAACATAGCTTTTGAGAATTAAGTTTGTGATGTTAGTCCAGGGACACACAGACAGACTCGTATTGTATACTGCAGTGCTCCATCATCTGATACTGTTTGTATGTATACACCGGAGTGAAAGGGAGAGGGCGGTTCACTCCTGCTGTCATAGTCTCGTAAGGCGCTGTGGCCAACATGTCTTTTGGAGTTGAATAACTGTGATCGGCATTTTCTTTCTTCAAGGGACTGCTGTTTTTGGCATCTGCAAAGAGTGGCATCAGATTTGAGGAGGGGGTAGCAATTTGTGGATCATACCTCTGCAACACGTGACACACACATACATGACAACAAGTAACACCCCCAAACACACCAACGCATTCATAAGTTCTTGCTCCAAGTGATTTAAGCCATCCATCTAACCCCAAGGGGTGATATTCTGTCCCTTCCCTTTGTAAGCCTCTTTTGAATCTCTTCTATTTCATCTAGTTCATGCTGTACACTGCTACACTGATCTTGAATGAAAACACAACATTGTTCTTCAACTAGGACATATACCCCTCCTTTTGAAGGTAAAACATAGTCTAAATCCGTTCTGGTTTGTAAGGCCATAAGCCTAATCTGAACCTGTTCTTGGTTTAATGATGAAATTAAAAACTGCAAAATTAAGGCCACATCCTTCCTGTAAATTGTTATCTGACTAAAAATACATTTTTACACAGGTTTCATTGGTTGGTGGAGACACTTGACCCATAAATTGATTCTTGTTCCTAGTGTGTGATACACCCTTTAAAGAGGTTCCCTTAAAAAAATGGGAAAATACAGAAATTATACATATAATACTAAAAACCTTATTTTATGCAAGCAACCTGTCTTTGGGTATGCAGTTGCTAGATAAAAGAAATGGCATCTATCTCTATCATCATATATTTTCAGAATCATCACAACATTCTATTACTGAGAATTGAAGGGGGTTGATAACTGTGGAAGCGGATGCCTGATCATCACCCCTGCACGCATTGCATACATCATTCACTTAGAATATCAGAGCAGACGATGTCTGCGATGGTCAAAATGGCTGACATGATCCTTTCCTTGTGGCTGACACACGCCCCTGGGTGACCCCCTTGTCACGAGAGCTTGCGACAGGCTGTAATTTACACCAAAAACTATATATATAAATATATATATATATACCTGGGTTTGAACTGGGACGAGACTTAGATATGATAAATAGAATTTATTCCTTGATAAAGGTGAACACAACAGATTATACAATAACAGGCAAAATATAGACACTTACTTAAAGATTATGGCAAGAAAGCCAGCAGGATCACAGCCTGCCACTTCTCCCATTTGAGTTGACATCACAGCAAAACAGGCAGGTCACATGCATGCATGAAGATCATTTGCATGAAGAACAATGAACAGCATGAACAGCATGAACAACATGAACAACATGAACAACATGAACAACATGAACAACATGAACAACATGAACAACATGAACAACTGGGTAAAGGGTGGCTTTGACTTATATATCATTTTAACCTCCTCTTTCCCAGTTTACGGCCCCGTGCCGTCTAGTAAAATCCTCTTTGAAGCTTTTGAAGCTAGGTGGTCAGTGTGAAAAGTTCCACTTCCTCTGGTTAATTCCTTTTGTCCGTTGGGCCAAGCATAAGCAATTAGCCACTTAGTCTTTGATGATCAGGTTTGTAAATTCTAGCCTTTCCCTGCTCATCACAACAGGGGTTCCTCAGACTTAACCAAAATTTCATATTTACTGCAAATCATTGCATAACTTCCGTTCCGTAGTACACACAGTCCGGTGAGATATATTACTGCATTCTGGGTAAACCTGACGCTCGTAGAGAGACCCATCATTACATTGTAATATGAACATTAATAGAGATATTAATATCTGGCATTTCGTAGCAGGTAAATGTACAATGTTTAGCCTCAAAACGATGGGCTACATCCAACGGATACACATATGTAACTCTTATCCTTTTCCGCCCAGGACATCTCATAATATTCTTATATTTAATAAAGTTACTCACTTTGATTTGCTGCTGGGGGATACCTTTTGCTGGAAGGTGTGAATAACAAACACTTCCCTTCCTTTTGCCTGCTCCCCGCATAAACAATTCCCCTGGGAAGCCAGGCTCCAATCTGGCCAATTCACACCTCCCTTTTGATATGCACTGGGAGAGAGGAAGCGTGCATAGGCAAGTGACTAGACTCAGATGAGGCAAACCATTTGGTTTCTGGACATTTCTACAAACTGCAAAAAGTCACTTTATCAAAAATATATGTCCCCCATCTGCATCTATCATGTGGGGTGCTAAAACCTTCTCTTCTCTAAGACCCCAGCTCAGAATACCTCGCTGGCAGGCAAGACAGGTTAAAATATTCCCCCCCCTTTCCCCTCATGTTCCAGACATCACTTACACTCTGACACAGGCAGTTGCAGGCCCATGAGGCAAAGGGAATACACAGATAACGCATTAACTAGCCCACTGGGCTTACACAATTAACCCCTGATGACCCAGTGTGTGTGTTATGCAGGTACTGATTAACCCAGACATTACAATGGAACAGGGAAGAATACATTTACAGGTTATAACAAGGGTAAAATCACATTTCTGGGCCTCAGCCCAGTTAACCCCTTGTCTCCCTGGTGACGTTAGAGGGGGGCCCTTGGGGGGTAACCCCGTTAACCCCGGGCCAAACCCTCCCTACCGCCACACCCCTCCTTTCGGTGGAGGTGCAACACACTTCTGGATCAAAGTTTTGCTGCACATGACACATACATAGAGAGTGATGAGTACTGCCAAAACACATACAAGAGCTTTCACAAGCCACGCTTACAGGAAACCAATCCTCCCATCAAGGCCCAATTGTACATACATCTTAAATTTCTAACTTAACACACTCTAGAAATAAAAATATTGAGTCTTTGAACAAATGAAATGTTCTGATAAAACCGGGCCTTAGCCTGGTGTCTTATTTTCCTCGTTGGTTAACGGTTAGAGTTTTGACTCGGCAAGACGTTAACTTGATGCGGCTGTGCTTTAGTTGACTTTGCTCTTTGGTGGAGCTGGAACGAGCTTTGCTGTACTTTGGGTCCAGGAAAAGAACTCTGCCACTTTAATTGCTATAGTGATGGTTAGTATAGGCCTTTTCACCTGGGATGAAGAGCATGCTTGCGTAGGACATATTTGACTATTAACCCCGTCTCGAATAGGTGCACTTTCAACTTTGCCTAGAGAGACTCAAAAATGTATTAGTTGCATACAAGGCTTATTGTTTTATTACCAATAACATGGTCCTTAATTTGTTCCTTTGGACTGCTGATAGTCATGTCATCCTATAAGTGTCTCATAGGGAGATAATTTATATCTAGGAATAAATTATTGTATCAATGTGTTAACTCCTGTTTTAGCATCCGCATATAGACAGAGGTATTCCCTATTAATGTTCCTCAAATTAAAAACTAAGTAGCCAATGTGAACCTGACTATGATACCATCTAAGTTCCTGAAATTTTGGGGCCTCATCCCTTGCCAAACTAATTGTTTCCATAGTTAATTCTATCCTATCTGCAGGCCATATCCCTAAGACCTGGAAAACTGCCAGAGTTTGTCCCAATCTTCATAAGTGGGGACAAAAAACACTGTCTCAAACTACAGGCCAATCTCTCTTCTCCAATACTATACACAGTCATGGAAAAATATTCACTCCCGATTAAGCAATTATTTTACCCATACAAATTTCCATAGCCAATCCCCATCTGCCTTTTACCCAAACACTCCACTGTAAATATTCTGCTAAATTTTTTAAATGCCTTGTATATAATGTATACCCTTTTCACTTATGTAACTGTTTTTGCAACTATATATCCCCTGTATTTAACCCTATGCACATGACACACCCACAAATGAGAGGTGACTCCCAATTCACCACTTCCTGGCAAACCCATTCTAGATTACACAGCAATTTTGACAATAACCACTGCTTACGGACACCTTTGGAAAAAATAAATGGTTAAAAGTTATAACATACATCACATATTCAGTTAATAGACAAATGATTTTGTATAAGACTTCACACTAATGTCTTGCCTTATATAATCTCTTTTCACAGTGCTGAGCACATGGTTAGCTTTATATTATTAAAGACACTCCACATTTGACTAAAGAAAAAACATTTTTTTATAAGACTTGTTCCTGGGCAAAAAGCCATCTTGTTTCTGGGCGTTTCGCCAATTGACCCTGAACAGATAAGATAACGGCACACCAGCTTCTTCCTGCACAAAACAATAATTATTGGATTGGAACTTTTGAAAAGTTAGATACATGGAGCTTTATCCAGAGCCCTAAGAACTAAATTTTTTATGGCCTCTCAAAAATTAAATAGCGGGCTTTTATATAGCTGAGGTTATATCACTTCTTAACACACAAATAGCTCCCACACGCTCATGCTATCCCCCTCCACTCAGTTCTTTTTAATGCCTTCTGTTTGAACTTTCATATTTTCACAGACTTCCTTCACTACAAATTTATGCTATCCTGTTGCAATTCTGCTCTTTCTCAAGCTAAACAAACCTACTTCTCTCCATTAATCAACACTCACAAGTCTGACCCACACTAACTCTTCCTTCATCTCACCTCAGGACTATGCTGACTATTTTAAGAAAAAGGTTGATATCCACACATCAGAACATTCCCTCTTTTCCTCCTTCTATCCTACACCGCTTCCTGCTCTCTTCCAGCTTTCGTTGACTCTTTTTCCACTGTATCAGAAGAGAATGTCACCATCACTGTTGATCTCCTCTTCTCCCTCTAATCTGCTACATTTCCATTCTCCTTCAAACATGCAACAGTTATACCATGACTCAAAAATAGCACGCTTGATCCTACCTGTCTTTCTAACTACTGAACTTGTCTTGTATATTCTTGCTTGCTCCGTTTTCTCAACACCCATTCTCTCCTTAACCCTCTACAATCTGACTTCTACACTGCTCCCTCCATGGAGACAATTCTCACTAAAACAACTGATGACCTATATGTTGCCAAAGACAGAGGTCATTACACTCTGTTCATATTACTCCACCTCTCTGAAGCATTTGCCTCAGTGGACCACACTTCTCTCTTCTCAGTACACACTCTCTCTAAGTGACTTAATAACATCTCTTGGGTTTAAATATCACCTCTATGCTGACGACACCACATTTACTTTTCAACCCCTGACCTTACACCTGCCATACAAACCTAAGTTTCTGAATGTCCTTCTGTTATCTCATCCTGGAAGGCCCTCCTTTGCCTTAAACTTAACATGGAAAAAACAGAGTTTCTCATACTTCCTTCCAAACCTGACCCTATTATCTCCTTCCACATTACTCTTGAATCTTCCATCCCGTAGCCCAAGCACACTGCTTAGGGGTCGCCCCCAACTCCTCTCTCATATTCTCCTCTCTCATTCAAAACATTTCTATAACCTGTCGCTTTTTTCCTCCACAATATCACAAAGATACACCTGTTCCTCTGTTGCTCAACTATTAAAACTCTGATTCAGGCCCTCATTTTCTCCCATCTTGATAACTGTAATCCCCTGTTATTCAGCCCTCCTGCCTTTCACCTGTCTTCCCTACAATCTATCCTAAACGCTGCTACCAGAATCACTCTACTCTTTAAACTCTGATTCTGCGTTTCCTCTCCTGAATTTCCTCTCCTGGCTTCTAATCAAATCCTACTGTCTCTGTACACTTTCCCTACCTACCAATTAGATTGTAAGCTCCTCGGTGCAGGGACTTCTCTTCCTTAATGTTACTTTTATCTCTGGATCACTTATTTCATGACCTCTTACCTCTACCATTTGATACCTATATGATTACAACGTGCACCACTCCTGTGTAGCGCTTTGCATATAAATGGCGTTATATACATAAAAACATACAATACACTATATAATTCTAACAATGATTGTGAGCTTTTTCCCGCAAATTTAAACACAAAATATTCTCAAACATATCCTAATCCTATAGAAATAAAATTGAAATGTGTTTTTACTGGTTACACACAATATAGAACACACAATACAAAAACTCCTCTCATACACAGCCAAACAACATCACAAAAATAACGAACAAATAAAAGAAAAAAAAATTCACCTATTCCCAAACAATTTCATCCTGCAACTATATTAATAAAAATTCCCTTCTCTTTCTTTATTCTCATAAATAACCTGATTTTAAAACTACTCTGATGCTCCGGAACATTTGAGTTAACTTTCGTATCTTGGCACATTCCTCGCGCTGGAGAAAAAGGTGGGGGCACGATCTGTGCTGCTGCTGTTCTGATTCTCTTTCTTGCAGACATTTGACTTTATTGTGAGCAAATAGTATGTATGGTTTTGTACGTACTTGCAAGTTTTTGGATGGTGATTTGTGTACACAGGTGATACTTAGAATGGTTTATCTTTCACACAGGTAATCATTCAGGAAAAATTCATTAGGGTATCAAATCCATCTAGCAACTCTCCATTAAGGGCACAACAATTTTACTTGCCGGCACCGAAACTTGAGTTTATATCAGGAAATGATTTATAACCACTTATTGCTTGTGGGGAAATGGAAGGAAAAGCTGATAAGTTCACACCTGATTTCTGACGCTTCAGCCAGCTGGTCCTGCCATGCATGACTTTAGCCACAAAAACCTCATAAAATCCAAAGATTTATACTGCCACAGACACACAGGGATTACTGAAAGTTAGAAGGTTCCACTATGAGCCCTTGCGTTCGCATTCTTACGAATAAGAAAACCGGTGCGGCTGCCCATAAGTTCACGCTTCCTTCCATAGTAATTTATTGCAAACAAACTTTTTTCATTGGGGTGGCGTGTTTTTCACTGGGACTTGCATGTGTTTTTTCATTTGAACTTGCATGTGTATTTTCACTTGAACTTGCATGTGTATTTTCATTGGCCAACAAAACATATTTATATTGTTCTTGTTCTCTGTATCCATTCTTTATTATTTTTGTCTGCAGACACACAACCTCTAACGGCAAATTTTGAGAACTTTGATTTCCCATTATTTTCCTGTTACAGTAATCACATTTAATTGACCTGTACAATACTCCTGATACAATAATCAGCGCAAGCTGATTGCGTACAACTCTTTTGGCATGTTATTGTTCTGATTTTTTCACCATAGATATACCCAAGAAAACACTTGAATTACTTCAGCGGGTCAAACCCAGTCCTGATAAACCTTATACCTTTATAACCTGGATACAGATAAGACCTTCTAAACAGATATCCATAAATAAACTCACTTGGTATGTTAATGAAAATTAGGGTTAGGGTTAGGGTTAGGATTAGGATTCCTGAAGAAGTCGTACCGACGAAACGCGTAGAATCCTGTGTTCAGCATCCAGTCTGTGCAAGTCACAGTTGCGAAGTCCTGGCAGCCGGAGATCCCCCTTACAGCACTTCCGCCCACAGCCCTGCGTCAACCGGATGTGACGTTGATGGGAGCAGAGAAGCAGAGGGAAGAAACACACTGTGTACCGGTGAATTGCTTTATCTATCAGGATTTCGTACAATGACTGTACCTATTATTCCTTATGTGAGTGCATAGCCATATGTTTTATCTGTGATGATCTCCAATACATTTTAAGACGTTATTGCGCAATTTTGGTATTTCTTATTATTTCTGGGTATTCGTGCGGTGGTGGAGAAAATGTGAAAGGGGTCTACACCTGTGGATATCCATGTTCATTGCTCTAAACAGATAGAGGAGTGTCTCTGTAATGCCTGATTTTGTGAAAGGAAAATTGTGAGTGGATTACCTTTTTCACTAGAAAGAAAGAATTGAGACTGTATCATACTATGTTGCCTTTATTTTTCTTTTTCATATAATCACGTGAACATTGGCGCTCCCCTGAATCTTTGAGGAATTCTGCAATCAAAAAGACTAAGAGAACAGTCTTTACAAGGGTTTTGAGTAGCTTTTCTATTAGCACCTTTTACACTGGGTGGTGGATTTATCACATGATTAACTAATAGATCACAGTTCACGTTGTAATTGAATTTATAGATATTATTTCTGTCATTTGCTTTTAAACACATTGTTACACATATTTCACTTTTTTAGGACATTGTTATAAGTAAGCGCCGTTGCAATCACATTTTTTTCACTAATGTTAATGAAAAGACAGAGCAAATGTACAATCAGAGACCCTTCCAGCTCAGACAACAAAAATATTTATCACAACCCAGGACGGTCTGAACAATACCTTAAGCATACAAACACTCACCTTCATCATCAAAACACCAAAACTTTTAACGGGACTCTCACCTTAGTCCCAATAAAACTTAACAACTATAACACTTTAAATGGATACAGGAACAGACAAATAAACTTATTTGAAACTGCGAGGTAAACCCGTCAACCCAGATTGAGACACCTTCAAAACACATCTCTCTACACACCACTCAAAACAACTTTTTAAACTCAGGCTTTCCTCAAAAAGGTGCTTTTTACCTTGATTCTTATGAGCGCTCAGATTTGAGTGACCGTGGAGTGTTTTTTTCAGGTGCTCAGCTTCTGGTATATTTGCGTTCCTATTCAGAGCGCCATCTGTGAAAAGTGTGAATAAATAAGACACATCAATCTGAGGATCATTTTGCAGAATGACAAATAAGTTAATTGCAGTGTAGGGTGCACACGCAGAGGAGAGTTTCAAAATAAAACTCCCCCAACGAAATACTGGCATACAGGCCTTATTTATACACAAAATACTAAGCCCACACCCCCTAAACGAGGTTGCGTGTGCGTCACTATGTAAGCATATAAGATAAACAAAATATGAACATGAACACATTGAGATAAAAGCATTATGATGAGATTCATATTAGAAATGAAATGACTCAGCTAATATTCCTTATAAAAGCCGTTGACCTTTTCTCTACATACGGGACTTCATGGGCACCTCCCTCGGAATGCGAGACATGGTGTTATCTATCTTTTATTTTCATAACATTTGCACTTTTTCTCCCCTCTTCAAGGTCTTGTGGCTTAGCTGAATAGCTTAATATCATTTAAGACTTCAGGAGCAGGAAAAATAAAAATGTCTTTAAACTAACTTCCATACCAACTTTCCTACAGACAATAGACAATATCAAGCACCTAAGATGGATGCAGACTTAAAATGGCTGCTTAGATCCCAGTGCTGTTATTTCAGACTTCCCCCACCCCTCCTTGCATTATATTCTCACTTTGTCAGTAATCAACATATTGAGATAGGCTGGATGTCATCGACTCCACCTCCTAGATAATGGGCCTGCAAGGGGTGTTGAGCAGACTTTTGTGAATTTTGGGTAAATTATATAAAATAAAGGTGTTCTAGGATGCTGTAAAAATAAAAAGGATAATTCAGACCTGGAAAGGATCCCCTCAGCTGATGCATTATCCAATAAATCTTTCAATTGATTTTGATATCGTGTAGTAGGATCATCAGACAGGGTAGAGTAGGAGGCAGTGTCACCCAGGAGTCTGGCCGCCTCTTGAAGGTAGGCCTCCCTATCCTTGGTGACAGTGCCTCCACCCTTGTCTGCCTGTCTGATGACAATTGATTGATTAGTCCTAATGGATTCTAATGCAGCTCGCTCTGACCTCGAAAGGTTGTTACCTCTCCGTTTGGGCCTGGAGCACAAAGATTCAAAATCCTTGAGGACCAGTTTATAAAACGAGTGCACATAACCACCCTTAGATTGGTATGGATAATATAGTAACTGTGGCTTGAAGGAGGAATAAATGATTTTGGACTCACCTTGACTAATTTCGGTACATGTCGGTTGTAACATTAGATTAAATATGTCCAGAGAATCACTCACACCTTGAGTGAATGAATTGGAATCTACTAGAAGATTAGTAAGAGGATTAATGCAGACATTGTCATCTCCCTCTGATTCATTAATAGACACAGGGCTGGTCTTACTGCCCAAGATGTTAAAATGCCTCTGTAATGTAATCTTTCTAATATAGCAAATTAAGTCTACAAATAGACTGAATGCATTGGGTCCATTGCTTGGAGCAAATGTCAGTCCCTTCTCTAGCACCGATTTTTGCAGAAGAGACAATCTAAATGTAGATAAATTAAATATCCCCATTGATTCTGGGATATCTATTCGACCTCTACCCTTCTTTTTCCCTTGGATGATCCTACCTGCTCTGACTCCTCTGCCTTTTTCCATGGAATGAGGGCTTGTTGGTCACCTCTTGATTCCATAGAGGAAGATGTTGGATGTGCAATTGTATTGAAACAGCTTTCACATATACTTATTAGTTTTATTTAATATATATATATATATATATATATTAGAATAAAAGAAAAAGCGCCCGATCCATGTGTACAATCAGATATAAAAGGTTTTAATTTGCCATGAACCGACGATTGCCAACTCACACTTTATCAGTAAAATATAAGCATATTATGGGACCAGCCCATGCACCAGACCGACGTCCAAATCTCACAGCCGTCCTCCGTCTGCATATGGTTACTGCCACTATAAGTATGCCTTGCTGTTGTCGGTGCTGCCGTTCGAACCTCTCTCCGTCAACCCGGATGGGATTACTGGTCTTTACGGCTCATGGCAAATTAAAACCTTTTATATCTGATTTTACACATGGATCGGGCGCTTTTTCTTTTTATCTAATAGGTATCGTTGGGAGGTTGGTGAGCCCAAGAATTAAGCTGCCCGGACCACATTTTCATTTTTAAAGGACTCATATGGACATGAAGTATTTCTTTTTCTGGGCCTTTCCTCTGTCAATCCGTTTAGTGCAGGCAGTGGGAAGGTTAATTCCACCATTGGCCTGCATGTGTATTTCAGCCTTGAATGTTGTATCAATATTCGAGGGCGGGCCTTGCAACTCTTAGGCTGTCAATCTAAGGGGTGGATATTGGTTAGAACGCCCCTTGGTGTGTGTGGACCAATCTGTATCCAGCTCTGGCTTGTAATGAGTCAGAGTTAGAGACACTCCCCAAGGATGTTCAAATTTGGACATGCCTCCTAAATCAGTTAGTTGAGAGAGATCAGTTAGTTAGTTGGAGAGAGGATCTGAAAGTAGTCTAACAGGCAAAGAAAGTCTCTCCCTTCTCCTCCCATGCCTGGGATGGGGAAAGGGGGGGAAATCTACTAATTAGACAGGGATCTGTTCTAAGAGTCACGTATGCAGTTATGGAAGTACTGGACTGTATAGTCTCTGAGCTGGTGCTGATGCTGAATAAAGAGAGAGAAAAGACATTACTGTGTGGATTCATGTCTCTGGGTATGAAGGAGTGTCAGTGGGGGTCCATCCCCTGAAGATCATCAGGAGATCCTGACTGGCTGGAGGCACTGCACCATCAGGGATCAAGGTAATCAGTCTCCCTTTTCCATGTCCTGGCTCTCCCCACACCACCGCGGAGCCCTCAGCCCTCCTGTTGCCAGCAGGTTGCAGCACCCAGACCGCTTGAGGTAACCAGCAAGCAGCATATCCCCCATCTCATCTAGGGGGGGGGAGTAGGAAAAAAGGATGACAATTACCTGCACACAACTGCTCTTTGCCAGCTAATGTGGGAAGCACTTTGGTACCTGCCCCCAGGTAGCTGCAAATGCGCACAATCCTCTGGTCAGAGTCCCATTTTCTGCACCCCACACTGAAAGGTTGGCGTCCTAGTCTGCCATTTGGGATTCTGGCCCAGGAAACTCCGATCAGAGGTGTGAAGCACAACAATTTACAAAAGTACCCATGTCCTGCTCTTCCCCACCCTAGAATACTTAATTAAGGGCGGTGAGCCTTTCATTCATGGGTTTCCCTCAATTTAATATTATACATATATTAAAATTATCCATTCTGGGGGTCTGAGCGGGTGGATATTTGCTAGGTTCTCATGCCGCAGGACACTCACCATAGTGGCCAAATATCTTCCTTCCACGACTCCCAGAACAGGAGATAATAAAAACAAGTTAAAACCTTCCATTAACTTTAATGCAGGATGCTCCGCCACAGCCTAAAAGAAATCACTGCCTTTCACTCTTTCCATTGGATTTAATGGGCTGTGCCGCCATAGGCTTTTAATGGAGCAACTCCACCATTAGAATCAATGGAGACTCCGCCGCTAAGGGCTATGAGAAATCTCAGCGGCTCACTCCTCCATAGGATTCAATGGAACCTCCTCTGCTATAGGTATTGCATGGGGCGACCATCGCGGCTAGCGCAACCCCTTCTCACAGCCCCCGAGGGTTGGACCCTACCTGGGTTGTGAGAGGAAGTCCCCTGGAGTTAGGGGTAAAAGGAACCGTCACTCCGGCGCCTTCGGGGCTGGAGTTATGCAGTGTAACACTTTTTGAATTTGACCGTGAGCTACTTCCCAATGGCCATTAAGTGACTGTAGCTCTTCCTTTGAAGTGGTTTTCAAATCCGTCCAGCTCCGCTACAATGTATCACTTCATTCTTCGAAAGCGCACTCTAAGAATTTGCCAAAGGAAAGCATGGCGTCATTGACTTACAATAGTGTAACTCCGCTCATGCATTCCTATGGGCAAAGTCCGCCATAGACTATAATGGCGGAGCTCCGCCATTCATCTCAATGGGAAAACCTCCTCCAGTGACCTCAATGGAGAAACTCCGCTCACCCTCTCGGGCGCCATCTGCTGGTCGGTCATGATATAGGGCCAAAGCTGTCTCAATCTCCATTCACTTACACGGAGATCCAATGGTGACCTATAGGACGTGCTGGCAGGTGCTACCTGAGCATGGGGAAGGGAACAAGGGGTAATAGCCAGTGTTTGACAAATCACCCAAAAATCTACTCGCCCAACCAAAAAATCTACTCGCCACCTAGCCCCGCCCCAAACCCCACCCCTAGTCCCGCACCCAACCCCGCCCACAGCCTCGCTTTAAAATAAAATATATAAATAAAATACATTTTATAAATTCCTAGTCAGAACAACATTCGTTTTTGACATAAATGTATTTATTGTATTAAATTATACTACAATTCGTTCTGGTTACGTGTGTGTGTGTAAATGTTGGATCTAGAAATAAAAGCCAGGTGTGAATGACTAGTTTCCTGAACCCCTTAACCAGTGTCTGGACATCCCCGCTTCACAATATCTAAAGCAGCAATCCCGCCTGGGATCTTACCTGATCCGCAGTCCCTCAATGTCCAGGTACTCTCATTCACCCAATGTTATACATTGGAGGGGAGGTGTTCCTTACCTGTCTTCTGTGTTAGGGGGGGGTTCCGAAGTCTTCCGTGTGAAGCTTGAGTCAGATCTGGAAGAAAGCAGTATAGGTTATTTCGGTTTAGTATAGGGCAGTTAAGATATATAGGGTAAATAAGAGATCCAGACTGTGAGAGTGTGGGGGAGAGAGAGAGTGTGGGGGAGAGGGGGGAGAGAGATAGAGAGTGTGGGGGAGAGGGAGAGAGTGTGGGGGGGAGGGAGAGAGAGAGTGTGGGGGGGAGAGAGTGTGGGGGAGAGGGGGGGGAGAGATAGAGAGTGTGGGGGAGAGGGAGAGAGTGTGAGGGGGAGGGAGAGAGAGAGTGTGGGGGGGAGAGAGTGGGGGGAGAGTGTGGGGGGAGAGAGAGACAGTGTGGGTGAGAGAGTGTGTGGGAGAGAGAGAGTGGGGAAGAGAGAGTGTGGGGAAGAGAGAGTGTGGGGAAGAGAGAGTGTGGGGGGAGAGAGAGAGTGGGGGGGAGAGAGAGAGAGTGTGGGGGGAGAGATAGAGTGTGGGGGGGAGAGAGAGAGTGTGGGGGGGAGAGAGTGTGTGGGGGGAGAGAATGTGGGGAAGAGAGAGTGTGGGAGGGGGAGACACAGAAGGGGTGACACACAGAGGGTGGGGGAGACACAGAGAGAGAGATGGTGGGTGACTGGCTGGCTTGGTGACTGGCTGTCTGGGTGGGTGACTGGCTGGGTTACTGGCTGGCTGGGTGACTGGCTGGGTGACTGACTGGCTGGCTGGAGGGGGGGGTGACTGACTGACTGACTGGCTGGGGGGGTGACTGACTGACTGGCTAGGGGGGTGACTGACTGGCTGGGGGGGTGACTTACTGACTGGCTGTGGGTGACTGACTGACTGGCTGGGGGTGACTGACTGACTGGCTGGGGGTGACTGACTGGGGTGGGGTGAGTGACTGACTGACTGGGTGAGTGACTGACTGACTGGGTGAGTGACTGACTGACTGGGTTAGTGACTGACTGACTGGGTGAGTGAGTGACTGGGTGAGTGACTGACTGGGTGAGTGACTGAATGGGGGAGTGGGTGACTGACTGAGTGACAGGGTGAGTGACTGACTGGGTTACTGACTGACTGACTGGGTGAGTGACTGACTGACTGGGTGAGTGACTGACTGACTGCGTGAGTGACTGACTGACTGGGTGAGTGAGTGAGTGACTGACTGGGTGAGTGACAGACTGACTGGGTGAGTGACAGACTGACTGGGTGAGTGACAGACTGACTGGGTGAG